>NW_024349800.1:8983504-9151130 GCF_902729225.1 Pteropus medius | reverse complement strand
GGATGAGAATTCTAATAAATACAAATGTTTTTGTGTCCTGATTACATTCTCTACCAGTACATTTCTTAAGGACAGGTCTATTCCCCTTCAGTTGCAATTCATCTTGACGTATTCATGTCAGTACTCAGAGCTACTAAACCTAGTAATTATTATGTATTGGATTCCACAAGTTCTTTTATTTGTGCATTTTTTTAACCCTTAGAATAGTCCTATGAAGTAAATGTTCTTATCCTCATTTCATTGATGAAGCAACTGAGTTTCATAGACATTAAGTAATGTATCCAAATTGTTTCACTTTTACAGCAGACTATTACAGATTAAGGAGTAAATCACTTTGGTTCCACTTCTCTTTGATAAGTTAGTGGTCTCATCTCTATTTTTTTCTTTTTTACAACTTTATCAAGGCATATTTTGGATCCTGTATAACTCATTCAGAGTGTACAATCCCACAATTTTTAGTGAATTTGGCAAGTTGTGCAACAATCACTGTAAACCATTTTGGGAACGTTTTCATTGCCCCAGTGGATCCCTTGTGCCAATTTGCTGTTGATTATCTCCCCATCCTCAGGCCCCAGGCAACCACTAATTTACTTTCTGTCTTTATGGATTTGACTTTTCTGAACATTTCATATATATGGAATTATACCACAGGCAATCTTTTATCTTTTACTTTTGAGTGATCGATCATTGTTATACTATTTTTAAATGAGTATATGTCTTTACATATTATTACAATTATTGATACTATGAAAATATAAATCTACCAGTATCCCCATGAGCATGAATCATTTTCCCCAACAGCTTTTCTAATTGGTATAGATCCTTATTTTTGTCAAAAAAGATCTGATAAAATCAAATAACTCTTTATGAGTGTGACAAATTATTATTGCACCAAAAACTGTTGTTTGAATCCTTCAATACTGATTAAAATAATAGATTACCTATTAACTAGTAGGTTTGTTAACTACTTTTAAAGATCTCAAAATGCATAAACCTAATAATATTCAAGACATTAATTTACCCAGTGAGACTATATTTACTGCATTTTTATAAGCATTTTTAGTAGTAGTTTGGATGGGGCTCTGATGACCTCTTGTTATGGAGATTTCTCGGTTGACACAAATGATTCAGCTTTCCACTTTCAGCGAAATCAGCATTTCTTCCTTGATACACATCAACCCCAGTCTTATAATTACAATTGGCTCTCTTGGTAGAGATTCCCTTCTTGACATCAGTGGTGTCTCTTTATTATGCTCTTGAAGCATTTTGTTTTTCATTATGTTTCAACATGTACTCTAACCATGGAGTGGTTTCAGCTGTGCCACTCTTGTAAAAAAGTTACAGAACCAAAAAACTTATCAGTCTTTCCCCAGTATATTAAATGAGGAGAAACAAAATACCATTTCTTTGGAATGATTTCTAGAGATCATTAGAAAACAAAAAATTTAAAGTTTTAAAGAATAATCTAATAAAATAATAAACATTATTATTATTTGAGAAGAAATGATAATGTATTGGACAAGAGTAAATGATCCTGATTGGATTTGTTTTTATCTTAAGATGCCATCTCTTGGTTAGCAGATTTAATTCCTCAGTTGTAATCTTTGAGCAAATATTTTAATGATTTTATTCTCTAAGCAAATATTAAACAGGTAATATGAGATGACCAGACATGGTCCATAGCAGAGAAATAGTTCCTTGAACATTCATCATGTCTGTGAAGAATGAAATACATAGAGATAATGGAGGCGAAAGGAGAGTGACCAATCTCATTTTACTTTCCGGTGGCCATCATTAATATTTTGACTTTGTCCCGTATGTGTTAACTTGAAGCCAATTATTTTGTATCTCAGCACTTGTGAAAAAGAGAACTATTAAATGCATTAACATTTCTATAATGCTTATATGAGTGCAATAATCAATAAATTAATATATGAAAGAGCTTAGCATAGTGCCTGCAACATAATGAGCATCCACAAAGTGTTTGATAAGTAATATGACTAAAACTCCCCAAAGATTTCCTCTCAGTTTAACTTTAACAACTAATTTTGCTTTAACAGTATTCTGTCCATATAAAAAAGATTATCCTTATTCATATAGTAGAAAGAACTAAAATAATCTAAACATACAAAATTTTGAAGTTCTATTGTTTCTTGTAACTTAAATATTAGTGACACTGAAGTTAAATGTTAGTCCTGTTTATGTAATAAAATCTGACCTAACAGAAATATTTAAAACTGGTTTCACTTCCATAGAAAATGTGGACAGAATTAGTAAAGGTTCGTTGCCATGGGGATTATAAGAGACTATCATATTGAAAAATTAAAAGAGCCTTACTTTGAAACTTCTGTAAACTCATAACTGCAGGCTTTCTCTTTAATCATTACTTGTAATTAAAGTTTTCTCTCCACTTATAAGGAAGTGAACTAAGAATATATATTCGAGGTAACCTACAATAATGTAGGCTTTGAGAGGTTATTATTTTTATGATTTATTTCTTTTGGGAAAACTCATGTTTTAGAGTTTAACAGATAGGTAATATAGTTGGGATTCATGTTTGTTTCTTAACTCTGTTCAACATCAGACCAGAGTTGAGATATCATGCTTACTTTTGTACTGAATTTAGTAAAAGCTGAATAGAGGAAAAATAGACGTGACCATGCAAAAGAGTTCTGTGGGAACGGGAGGGATGGAGTTATAAGTGAAGTATGCCAGAGACCTTCTTTTTCTTTTTCTTTTGTGTGGATGTGTTTTTAATTTCCTATAGCATATCTAATGATCCCTTATATATAGATGACCAAGAACTAAAGCTTCAAGGAAAGGGAAAATCTTATGATACTAACCACTTAGGTATAGAATTAATTTATCAGACATTTTTATTTCACTGGGCTGAAAAAATTTATCCTAGATGTAGTCTAAATCTAGCATGTCACTGGATGTATGTTTGATTACAAACAAATGTGACTTTAGTCAGGCATTATGGGCACAGTTATAATGACTTGTGCTATAACTGGGTTTTCCTGTGTGTGTATTTTCAGCTTTCTAGTTTTTATAAAAACAAATTGGGTGGTGATAAATTGAGAAAGGAACAATAGAAGGAGGAAACTCAAAACAGGATTGGGTAGAAAGAAGGGTACCCATTAAGCGATTTTCCCTCCTGGCTACTTGAGGAAAGATAATAGAGTCTTACCAAAACATTCCTTACAAACACGTGGTTGCTATGTATGCTTCTGGAAATAATTTAATGAACAGGGTATGTAAATTGAGGGACTTTAAAAGTTGCAGTTCTGTACAAAAAAGAAAGGAAAGAGCTATGATTATCCCTTTAACGATTGTTTGCATTATTTTAAATGGTATCTTCTGAGGAATCTGCTTCACTCACAATGAATTCTACTTTTCTGAGCTTAGCCACCAATGCTTAATTATTCAGCTTTCCTTCCATTTCATGCGGCAGCCCGGGACTCTTCTGATACATTTCTAACTTTGCCCTTCAGTTTCGAATTTATTTTCATTAAGTCAGACTGAGTATGATGTTGTCATTTAAAATCTAAAGACCCTGAAAATATTTTCTGAAATCACTTATAAATCAATGCATATTTATATTCATAATATTAGACAATATATATGCAGCCAACTGGTTCTATAGAAAAATCAACTATGATTGCGATGGTCAGGAAAACTTCACAGAAAAGACTGAAACTTAACAAAATGTCTCAAAATTTAAGTCAAAGGTAGCTAATATTTGTTTTTTAATAATCTTTATATCACTTTAAAGTTTGTTCTCTCAATTATTCACAATAACATTATGGGTTTGGAAATTCAGCTTTTTTTTCTTCCACATCTTATCATTGGCAAAATTAATGTTGAATGATAGATGCATGGTAGAAGAAGAATGTATTTTACATTCTTAATATGTGCTAAGAAGTGCATTAATCTGTCTTAAGTCTTCTAGCAGTCCTTTAATTATAGATTTGATTTTTATAAGTAAGATATCAAAGTAGTAAAATGACTTGCCTAGGGTCACATGGAAAGCAAGCATTTAAATTCCAGTAAGACCTCCTGTTTCAGATTTTTTTTTTTCATATGGTTTTTGGAAGGATAATTAGCAGAAAAAGAAAAAGAGAGAGAGAATGCTCTTGGAAGATGCCTAAATCAGGACAGATAGTGGATAGATAATAACATGCAGAAGAATATAAGGCATGTCCAGATAAGGGAGTTGCTGGTTTGACCAAAGAGAGATTTGTGCAGAAAAAAAGTATGATTAGAGATATGCCTGAAGTAGCAGGCTAGACTTAAATTAAAGTGAGCACACAATAACTTTCTAGAGATGCTCATTGTTTCCTGTGTTTTCAAATTGAAGTGTGATTATATATCTCTAACATTTTGTAAGATTATATATTGTTTACTTTAAAAATGTTGGAGGGAGTTTTGGTCAGTAGGAAGCAATTCAAGATGGTGAACAGGAGAGGACATGAACAAAATAATAGATTGTAAAGATAAATTCTTCAAATTCATGCCAATACTTATCAAGTGTTTATTGAGAGCCTGCTCTACGCTAGAATAGGGACAACTAAATAAGCAAGACATTCCTCCCTGTTTTCAAGGAATTTATGTTTTTCAAGCAATGTCATTTTTCCAAGGAATTTGCATTCTAGACAGAAATATAGTAGTTATATAATGTGTAAAGTGTGTATTTATATTACTTATGGAATTAGGATTTAGTCCATAGTAAAGGTTAAAAACTCAAAGAATAAAATCATTTTCATAAAAAGGGAATATTTTTCAGAGCATTTACCAAAGTGTTAGTGGATAGTAAAACATCAAAAACATATTTCATTGCTTTGAGAGATTCAGTCTTAATAGATCTCATGTAAGTAAATGAAGGCCAAGGTCTTGAGAACTTCTTATGCAATCATTTCTCAGTACTTTTCAATGGAATAGAAAATAAAAAATACCAGTTTGGCTTTCTCCCCCTATTTTCTACTTATCTATAGGGTCAAATGAAAAATTAGCTTTCGTTTGACATTTTAATATATTACTGGGAAGGATCAAGAGCTTAAGAGAAATAGAACACTAACAAAGCAATGTGTATTCTAACTAAAAGATAGAAAACAAAAGATTTTCAGTATGTTTTAAAATATACATCATTTAAAATTACAGAAAAGTTTGAGTTACAAATAGTAAAATTATACTAAGAAAAATTTATATTGACAAATCTATATTCGTTAATGCATTTGAACACTTTTGTCTATAATTTAATTATTAGATTTTTACTGGATTCTGACCACCCAGTGTGCTGGATTCAGCATTTTCAAAGTAGAAATCCCAAGTTCTACCTTGGAAAGTACATTATTCTATTTGTTAGTTCATCTCTCTCAAAATGATCCATTAATTGCTCAATTTCTTCTTGATATTTAATTTATTATGGACATAACAATGTAAAACATTTTTTTTCAAGTGTAAGGTATCAAGAGTCTAGGTGAACTTACTATAAAGAAATGTGGTCGTTTCAAATTTGGGAGAAGGAAAAATTAGTCCTACAACCATTCCATCGATTATCTCATTAACTTATCAAACATTGATATTGTGCTCACAAGTAGTGTCTTTCTTTACCTGTCTTATTTTCTGCCTATCTACTGTTTATTGAGGTATTATTAATGAATTAAAGATACCAAGTATAGCACCATTATACAGTAAGCAGCAGGACTAGATGTCAAAGGGACTAGTGACAGGAATTGGGTGATACCTTTATGCCTCAGCGTCTTTATCTATACAATCAGAAATTTTGAGTAGATTTTCCAAGAATCTTTATACATTAATATTCAATGAGGACATCCCCCAAACTTTTTGTGTATTGTAAGCCTTACAAAATGAAATTGAAAAATAAGGTTTAATTGATAAATGTTAATGGCGAGTGTCTTCAATGTTTGAAGTGCCTTTGTGACAGTATTACTTTTGTTTCAGTTGATTAGTTGACATCTAGTAACTTATATAGAAAAAACATTATGCTTTCCTCTTGACGCTGTTACGTTTTGGAAGTATTAGCTTGGTAACTCCCTTCTCTCACTGTTACTTATCTCTGTCCAGAGTACTCTTTTTCCAGATCGTCAGGTGGCTTTCTCCCTCACTTCATTCACTCCTATGTTCAGCGCTCCTTCTCCGATGCTGGCTATCCTTTTTAATTATTATCTTTCATAATACTTGTCACTACCTGACCTTATAGTGTACTTTTATTTATTTTTAACTGTATATATTTAATGTCTCATTAGAAAAAAGCTTTATGATACTGGTTTCTTTATTTACAGCAAAGCTGTATCCTTGTTGCCTAGATTTGCAGTGCTATTCAATAAAATAAAGCCTAGCTACAGATGACAACTTTTAAAATAATTAAAAGTAAATAATATTAGAAAAATATTTCCTCAGTCACACTAGTCAACATTCAGCTACTTGGTAGTCACACATAGGTAGTGGCTACCACACTGGACAGTGCAGATGTGGACCATTTCTACCATCCCTAGAAGTTCTGTGGACAGCACTACCAGTGACTGATGTATAAAAGATGCCCAATAAATAATTAGTGATCAAATTCAAAATCTTAAATAAAAAAACGTTTTAAATTAAGATCTATCATATTTTGTATTGTTTTTCGATGGAATTACTTTCATTCAGTGAAAGATATCATAAAAATGAAAAGGTGAAACCTGTTATTCAGATTGTTGTTCACCAGTATTATCAGAGATTTTCAGGGCAAAGCACAAGTTTTTTTTTTCTTTTCAAATGTGATTCCAAGTATTTTATTAAAAGAAGAGGTGTGTTTCTTGATAGATTATAACTTACTGAAATTAGAAGAAAATTATTTCATGTTAGGAAAATAGAATTAGTGTTACCATATGTGATCACATGAGGAATTATACCTCCCTTGCCAATTAAAGAATACTTTCATTAAACTTTTTTATGATTTCTCAAATAACAGCATTGTCAAAATAATATTGCCAAAACCTTTTTAATAAAAAACTATATTTGCTTCATATTTGTAGTTTCAATAAAGATTTAGACAAAATTTAGAAGATAGATATGAGAAGGCTGAGTCTTTATGACAGAAAATAATCTCTTTTATAATAGTACTAGTATAACTAAGTGATTAAAGTCGACAAATTATTATTTACCAAGTTATTATCAGCCAAGTCAGAAATCTCATATAGATGCAGAGAAATTGGTATGGTAAATGTAAGGCACAGTTTTTTTCCACTTCTGCTTAAAATTCAACTTCATTAGTCAGTCATAACATAAATTGCCTTGTTAGTTTTAATACTAAAAATTTCTTATGAAATTTTAAAGTTAGATTTTGCTGTTGAAATTGATGTGCTTATTTGAATAACATTGGCTTTGAAATCACTCTGTGGTGGATATAGTTGCATTTTCTCTTAGCCTATGTCAATGAAATAAAAATGGATATTATTTCTAAATTTCATTAAAATCAGTTGGCATATACATGTGGTAACATTTATGATTGTGTGTATCTACATCTAAAGTTGTATGAAATCTGTGATGGACTTTAGTAAAAGCATTTTTTTTTTTTTTGATCAATCGTACTCTAGCAACACAGAATTCTATAGACATACCATTTAAGGATGTTAGAATGTCTTCTGCTTGAAACCATACCTAAGAAACTATATCTAAGGAAACTCATTATCTAATTTTCATAGATTATAGCAGGCCATACTGTGTAAATCAAACCCATCCATGGACACTGTTGCACATTTCTATTCGCTGCCTTTTCTCTATCCCCAGAAGTTCAACAAGACTCGAGGAAAGACAGTTATTATTGTTTTCAGTTACTGAAGAAAGTGGCTTTTATATACCTTGGGAAGATCAGAGAGGCACCGTGAAACCTGGAATTCTCCCTTGGCTCCAGCTTTTAAATCGTTCGGGTGTGTTCGTTCTCTTGTTTTTCTTACAGGGCTGCATGGAACAGCAATGGCCATCATGTTCAGCTTTGATGCTTGTAGGGGATAAGTTAGATATAAAACAGAGTACAGAGAAAGATAGATGCTTGCTGCATTTATATTGAAAAGTTGAGAAAAAATGTTAAAAGTGTTTGGGTTCACCTAATTTAAAGCAAACAAATGAATAACAAAAATACTTATAAATTGCTGGTGAAATTATCAGTGGTTCCCTCTGATTAAATTATGACATGTATGGACCAAAGAAAATGTCCTTTCAGTTTTTGCTTTACTGTTGTGTGTGTATGTGCAGGCTTTAACAAATGAGACATAATGCCCAAGAATTTTCCATGTCTGAAACTTAATGGAGATCTAATGTGTATGTTCATTTTGGGGTTGGAGCAAACCCATATGTTAAAAATAAACATTAATATGTCTGACTATTATTATACATTAATTAGAGTTATTTTCCAGTTAATCTTAAACCAGAGAATAACTTTTCCTTTTGTTTTCCCTTCATTCATCTTAATTTTTTCATCTTGTGGTTTATCATTAAAACTTAACTAATTCTATTTAAGTTCTTGCTACTAAAAATGCAATCTACCCAGGAACCAGAAGCATCCGATTTACCTGGGAGCTTATTAGAAGTGCAGAATCCCATACCTACTGAACCAGAATCTGCATTTTAGCAAGACTTCAGGTGATTTGAATGCATATTAAAGTTTGAGAAGCAGTGTTTTAATGTATGCCCTATAGAGCAGTAGACACTTCCTAATCCTAGATAAATTTTTGATTTCTGAAATGAAATTATGTTTTTCTAATATAAAACCATCAAGCCATGATAACTTCGTGTCACTCAACATACTTAAAGGAGAGTCAACATAAATTATTTTACTTATTATACTTATTTTACTTATTATACTTATTATCTGTCAGGATCCATATTGTTAATTAAAGTTCATGCTCTTAGAATTCAAGAGAGAGTGAAAAGTATAATTCTTTTCAATAGTAGGTTGTTTCATGTTTATTTCTACTTTAATTATGTTTTTTGTGCACAAGAATAAGTTTTAGCTTTTGAAAAATCTTAAATGCTTATTAAAAATGTTTACAACTAGTTGAAGAATATCAGTGGTAGAGTGTCCCAATGATACTGAGACATTTTTTAAAGAATATTTGAGACCTATACTATCAATATTTTATCTGAAAACTCTTAAAATAGTAGATTAAATACCTGAGCAACTTAAATATTTCAAATGATTGATTTTGATTTATTAACTCCAGATTATGTTAACTTCATGTGTAAAGATTGCTTGGCTATGATGAATTACATTATTTTAATGTATACTTATTTTATCTATTGTGATCATTTATACCGTATGTTAACATATTTATATGTTAATATATTTTCACACAGCTGACTATAATCCTGGTTTAAGATATCACACCTGTCCTCTTACACTGAAGATATTATCTTTCAATCTATATTCATCTTCTTTTACAAGTTCTAATTTTAGCTATCTCATATAATTTAATTGAGGAATACTTCCTCTGTCATTTTTAGCTTTTTTTTTTTTTTAACTTTGAAGCCATTATGTATTCAACTATTTTTAGTCCCAGAAAATAATTTGGAAAGGAATACCATTTCAATTTTTTATTAAAGGCCTCTTTATTAATTATGAAGACTAATGCATTTGATAAATATTTCTTTTTAGCTTAACCAATTCTTTCTGGGCCATACATCTTCAACTATGTATCAGAGACACTTTGGATTCTCAGAATACGATATAAGATTGCATAGGAATGTTTAGAATGTCATAAAATGCTTCTTAAAAATCTATTATATATATTGCACAAAGTTATATATATCCTATATTTTAAAAAATGTAATTACAAGTAGTTACCAATTATAACACTAGCTCAATATTAATGTATTTTACTTAATTCTGTGCAAAGAGTGGACAATTTAGTTTTTAAGTTGTTATTTTACATTGTTTATACGAGTTAGTGATAGATTTTCACTATTCCCCACTAAAATAAAATAAAGGAATACCCAATTTTAAGCAATAAGAGTAGAAATCTATATTGCAGAACTATTGCTTAAAAAATTACATAAATTGTCCTTGGCTGTGGTGGTGATTGCTTTTCTCTTTCTGTGTGTGTGTGTGCGTGTGTGTGTGTGTGTATTTCTGGATATTCATAGTAAGAACACTTAATATGAGATCTACTCTTTTACTGTACATTTTTAAGTGCCCAGAACCTTGTGTTCTTTTTTTTTTTAATGAACTGCAAACAATACATTTATTTTAGTTGCTAGTCTTTCCAGTGGATCAAGAAATTAGTGCAACATTCACTCACTGCCCTCAAATACATTGCTAGATATAAGAGACGGAGGAGCTTATCATAGAAGGTAGTATAGGACAGTACCATAGGAAAGTCTTGACTATGTGGTATAAACATTCTGTGGAAGGAGTTATTACAGTTAGCTGAGATGACCAACTGGAAATGCATTAGGATGAGGTTTGAAGGATAAATCACATTTTGACAGGTCAAGAAGGGTCACTCTATATGAATGGAAAATAGTAAAAAACTGTACTATTTCTGGAATTCATAGTTTTATTTTCCATAATAATAAATTTACTTTCCCCCAAAATACAAGAGGTGAATATAGCAGGAGAGAGTTATCACTTACAATTTATCCACATACCTTACTTACCCCACTCATGTGTTCATTTTAAAATCCTGCACCTCCACAAATTCACAGATATCTAAATGGGAATCAAATAAGAATATCGCATGGACAAAAGGTATACTTTTTGTCCAGATTTAGCACAGAATCCATGGCATTAAAAGGACCTCAACCTCTTTTTCCATTATAACCTTCATCTTTCCAATTTCTACTGTTGTAGATGCTGTATGACTTTTATTGCCTGTGATGTTCCTGGTGTCATTTGATAGGATATTCAGACACCAACCCCCTGAAGGAAATTAGCATACATTTCCCCTAATCAGGTGGTTGTGAAACAATGACTAAAGAAAGAGACATTGTCCTTTTTCTTCCTTGGGCATAAAACATGGAAAATTTAGCTAACTACACAAATTACTAGATGTTTTAGAAAGAGGCAAATATGGATTGGAGCACTAGTTTTCTCATTAACACCATGCAATTAAACAAGGAATTATCAGTGCATCATAGGGAGGTTTGCAAATTTACATGAAAAGATACTACAAATCTACATCTTAAATCTTAATTTTAACCACATAAACACTATTGTTATATTGTGTATCTACTTAAACAAATTTATCATTTTAAAATGTAACAGTAATCTTTTATTTTAAAAGTTAAAATTAGTCAAACTGCTTAAACCATTTCTCTTATATCTCAAATTTCAGTCATAATATCATATATTTTTTTTTTTTTACTTTTGAATAAAGTATACAATGTATGGGAAGTTTTGTAACTAAAAGTGACTGCCATTATACTCTGAGGCACTCCTCTTTAACAATATCCTAAAGGTCCAAGAGAGACATCATAAAAATAGTAGCTAAGATATTTGGGGTGACATTTGGATTCAGAAGAAAAGAAGGAAACATTTGTAGAAGCAGGAACTTGTAAGGGATCTAGTTCATAGCAGGCTTTTTCAAAAAATATATTAACCTGCACTGCCCCAAATTCCACCTGACATGCTAACTTTGTATTTTTTCTTAATAGGAGTCAGGGCTTAGAGTCTGTAGAAATAGATTTTATTCCTGTGATTTGCTTGCTTTCTGGTTTTGGGCAAAACTTTAGCCCCTTTGACACTTACTTTCTGAAATGTATTGCAATGAGATTCAAATGTGCATGAAGAGCTAAGCGCTCAATGCATATTAATAGATATTTTCATTATTGCTGATATTGGCTGTAGTAGTATTAACAGTTGCAGCAATCAATCAAATCTGTAGTTAAATTAATTGAATCCAATTAATTCCTCCCAACATCTAACTAAGAAAGCTACAGTGAGGAAATAGAGATAATCTTTTTGTTCATTTTCCTTTCACAAGACATCAAAAAGAGAGTAATTTTAGAATTTAGATCCTTTTGCTATGGCACCTCTCAAATACTTTATAGAAGTTAGAGATAGTAGTGAAGAGCTTATGGACAGAGACAACTGTCCCTAGGTCTAAGGGTGCCCCCAAATAATTTTTATCTCTTAACTTCTTCAAGAAGGACTAGTAAACACTTTATTTGACTTTCTTCAACCATTGGCTCCTTAGTCTGAGTGGTAAAAATTTACTCAACACATTGAAGGATATTGATAGACCGAAGAGTTGGCATGATCAATTCATCTAAGGTCTAAAAAAGCAAAGATTCGGGTTGTATTCTAAGTGGGAAGAAGAGCGACTGAAATTTTTCAGCAGGAAAGACAGCATGATCTGACCTATAATTTTTAAAAAAGTTCCAATTCTTACATGGTGAACTGACTTTGAGAGTAAAGGATGAAAACAAAGATAGAGATAATGATAGTTTGGTCCAGGGTGTATAGCCAAGGAGGTGGTAAAGAATGGTGAAGTTTGGGATATTTGCTATATACGTGGTAAAGCTGATATGACATGTTGATGGATTAGATGGGGTGTGGAGAAAAGAGATCATTTGTATCTAACCTCTTGACTCCTTGTTTTTTGGCCTGAACAAAAGGGGAAATGAGAAACCTTGGGGCAGGAGTCAATTTAAGAGGGAAACTAAGAGTCCTGTTTTAGTCAAAAGAAGTTTAAGATGTCCATTTGATATCTAAATAGAACTATCAGGGAGGTGGTTTAGTTTATGAATCCTGAGAGGCAGGGAGTTTGTATCTGGAGACACACATTTGGTATCCATCATTGTACAATTCAAGGCCCTGAAACTAGATATGAATCTAGGTAGCAGATGAGAGAAGAGCTTTAAGGATAGTAGTACCGTGAGATGAGCCCACATTAAGTGGCAAGAGGAAGGGAGCCACCAAAGTAGTCAATAAAATAGAGGGCAAATTGGGGCCCGTGGTGTCCTGAAAAACAAGTGAAGAGTGTTTCTGGAAGAGGGAGTGATTATCTGGTAAAATTCTGCTGAGAGTGCATGAGGACATTAAAAGACAGAGAATTGATCATTGGAAGATAGTGTTTGTGGCCTTGAGAAGAATGGTTCTAGAATCCAATTTGCTGTAGTTTTTCCATGCCCTGAATTTTCAGTTTCTTCTATGTTCTCTTATTGTTTTAAAAAGAGACAACTTGATTACAGTGTCCCTCCATCCTTCCAAAATTAACCCGTATTACTCTGATATAGAGCTGTTACTCACTGTTATTCTCAACATTTTTAGTATATTTTTATGAAATGTTCAATTTACACTGCCTCCTTTATACTATTGCCTACAAAGATTCAAATACCATCTCATCTTAACAAGTTAAAAAACTTATTTTAACTTTAGTGCTTAGCATTGTCTTCAGATTCATTTCAGAAACATATTTTAAAATAATCTATATTTCTTTCCTCCAGTTCTCTGCTCTTTCTCTCCCAAATCTCTTACAATATGATTTTTCTCTACAACTCTCCTGAAATTGCTCTGCTTAATGACACCAGTGATTTCCTAAATGCTGGAACCAGTGGCTTTTTATGATTATTCTCTCTATGTAGCTACTTTAAGTAGGAAGTTGAAAAAAATTATTTGCACTATTTGCAAGTTTGATTTACCATGACTTAAATTTCAATAATAAATCCCCAGGAACTCTTCTTCTGACTTCGGCTTTTCATAGACCCTAGTTTGAAAGCCACTGGTCTAGAAAACTAGCATTATGTTAATGTTTTTTTTGCAGAGAACAGCACCTAAGGTAAAGGCCAGGCTGATTGTCTCTGGCTTCCTACACATCTCCCAGGGTTAAATTTGCCATTAATTTAAAATTGATTTTTAGTAATTAAAATCACAGTTATATTAGCCTCTTGACACAAATTTAAAATGAAGAGCTTAACTTCATAAATGATAATACTTATTGCAGTCGATGGTGCTAAAAGGTAACAATACAACTCTGTAAACACATTTGGAGTTTCTGTCCCTGAACATGAGCCAGCATCATAATCTGCTTATCAGTGAGAAATGTTCAGGGAGTGTGAAATTCAACAAGACAAGCCAAAGAAAATTAATTCAGACTTGCCTCAGAAATGCCAATTGACCTAATCTTCCCAATCTATTAATTCTGAAGGTAAAAGGAGCAATAGATAGAAAAGCCTAGGGGGTAATCATAGTAACGCAAGACTGGGGAACCGCTCACAGAGTCAGCTCCACTCCTGAAGACCAACCTGCAAATTTCCAATAGTTATTTTAAATATGCATAGGCCATGCAGAGTCTTACAGGTTAAAGGCAAAATCCAAAAATCAATACCAAAAAGTGACTTAGGGAACTTGAAGACATAAATAATATGATAGGTTGATTTAATGCAAATGACTCTAAGAGTTGGAGGCATCCTGTAATAATTGCAGAACCATGTCTTTCAGTGAGGCATTCTGGAACCCAACGGTGAGCTTAACTAACAGATTTGGAGTTAGTAAAAGCTTTGAATCATAATACTTAGAAAATGGTGTAACTATAAAAGAATATTCCTGAAAACTAGTGCCAGTTACATAGCATAGAGATTATGATTATGAATTTTTTATAGTCATCAAGCCCCATAGCCTGTCCATTCTTTCATTTTCCAAGTAGAAATAATAAAGCAGAAAGCATCTGTAAATAAGAGATGAAACTGATCTTCTAGGAAATATTATAGATTGTTAAAGAGCATTTCAATATATCATATTTAAATAAAATATTCATTAGCTATTTCATCTAATCTCCCAGGCAATCAAGTTTTGTAGAAAGATTTTCTGAGAAATAATGTCAATTGGTAGTTTGGAGATTTAAAAGAATTTCTGTTCTAAGTAGCTGACCATAAAAACACAAATGAGAGTTGAGTTTTCTTCAGTACCTGAAATATAGACCATAGATATCTTAGCAAATCATAGTTTTAAATCTTTATTGAAATCAATATTTGCTTTTCTATTCTATCTCTTTTTCCCCTTCCCCTTAACCTTGACGTTGAAATAGTTTTTAATAAGGTAATAGAAACAGATTCCCAAGAGAAGTAATGAAGGCACATCCAAGAAACTAGGCAGAAATATTGTAAGCTAGGTTAATTTTTTATCACTTTTATCCAAAATACCAGCTCTTGGTTAAAGATCTCTGAAATTTTTACTTCATAAACAATAACTTCAAAATGGTTTCTGGGTGTTTTTAGCTTTAATTCTAATAGAGTATGACAAGCATAAAAACTAGATTTAATATCAGTAATTATTATAATTAATATAAATTTAATTCATAGCAGTTAACACTAGAAATACGTTTTTGCTTAACCTGGTTCATTTGGATATCGTCCTTTTAGTCGTCATTTAACTTATAATCTAATTAGTTTTACAACACACTTCATCATCATTTAGTAATTGTGTAGTGAACAGGCTCTGGTCAATGAACTGTGGATGGATTGCTTTGGATCACTCACAGCCACTGACTCTTGTTGTGACCACTTTTACCTGTTTAAGACTCAATGATCCCATTATAAAGACTAGTTAAGCAGATATTTAAATAAAGAAAAAAAATTTCTATATAAACTTTTGTTTCTGACAGTTCTGAAAGTGAATACTGGCTCTGACAATTGCTATGGGCATTGAGCGATAACTAGGTGCTCACTAATCCCAGTTTTCTCTTCTGTAAAGTCAGGATTTACTACCAAATTCATAGCAGTTAAAGAAGACAAACAATGCAGGACCTGGGACATAGTCATGTATTCATTTATGCCTTCATGACTCAAAATATGATTGCGTGATAACCATGTACCAACTCTGTTTTTTTATTGGACATATGGTCATAAATGCACAAATTATATTTAAATTCTCTGTCCTCATGGATGTCACAGTAGAACTGGGAAGAAAATTAAGCAAGCCTTTGAATTGTGTTATTTCTGGTAAGTATAGAGTACTAAGGTGTTTTAGAGCCAGGGTATTTATTTGGTACTTGTTGGAACTAAGGAAGGTTTTTCTCCCTCATGGGATTGTTTTGAGGAATTTAAAAGTGAAATTATTTGTATAAATTTTTATTCAGTGTCTGGCACAAAATAACCATACAGCAAATGTTGCCTATTATTAACATTTTTAAGATGAGATTTAAAAGATCTAAATCTAGTAGTATTTAACTGGCAAATATGGAAAGGGAATGATTCAGGAAAATGCAATAGTGTGTGCAAAGACTCGGGGTAAATGAGAGTGGCACTTAAGTGGAAGTAAAAAAAAATTTGCATATGGCTGCTACCGACAGTAACAAGTTCAGAGTAAAGGGGATGGGTATTCAATGCTCAAGTCATAAGAAGACCGGTAATCAGCTAAGTTAGAAAGTGTAGACACTATTCTAGATTGTAGGTAGTGGGAACTCACCAAAAGTTTTTAATGTGAAGAGTTAACATAAACAAATGTAGAAAAAAAAAACAATGATAAGGAACAGTTACTGAATGTTAAAATGAACAGTTATCATATGCTGATATGCAATAACCTGTTTAATCCTCCAAACAGAAGATATTAATTGACCTCATTTTACAACTGAAGACGTAAGAAATAAATTATTTTCTCAAGGTCATACAACTACACTGGTGAAAATGAAATTCTAACCTATTGTAGCCTGACCTTTAACTTCTATGATGCATTATTTTTCCCTTAGTGTTATTAGCAAGATCTCTCTCAGTGCAGAGAGAAGTGAAATAGGAGTTGGAAGCAGTAAGAATTTAAGAAAAAAATACATGGACCAAGACAGTGGCAGTGAGAAAAAGAGAAAAGGACAGTAGACTTGTGAGATATATAGATTCAACAGCATTTGGTACCTACTTGTATACTGTGTTTGAATGAAAAGGATGACTCAAATATGACCTCCAGACCTGTCTTGGACAGTTGGGTGGGTATTTCTTTCTTTTATTGAGCTAGGGAACATATAAAGAGGACTGATTTTAGGAGAGGAGATTAGATGTCATGGGTTTAATTTTGGACCTGTTGAGTTTGAGCCATCTGAGACATATCCCAGTTGAGAGGTCCAGTTGGAAATTATGTCTTTCTGTTTGAAAGCAGAGATTTGAGGACCATCAGTGGTAAATGATAAGAAATGGTAATTGAAGTCCTGCCCTGCAAGAGCTTACAAGAGAGGAGAAGACAAAGGAGGGGAGCATCAACATAGGGGAATGAACATCAATATTTATAGGTTATATACAGATCCAAGATGATAGAGTTGTGTTCAGAGATGGACAGAGAAATGGAGTGAGACCGAAGTGCACAGAGGTCTACAAAAGGAGAGATTGTCAAGGTGTCAAATGCTGCCAGGATACTAAGTAAGGTGAGATGGAAAGCCAACTGGGTTTGGCGAAAGGACTCCTGTGAGAGAAATTTCAGCCTAGTAGCAGGGATGCAGATGGCAGTCAGGTGATGGAGCAGCAAGTGGTGGTGAAGAAAAAAGAGTGAATGGAGATAATTTCAAGAAGATAGACTCTGAAAGAGAGGAGGAGATACAGAAGCTTGGAGAGGTGACAGGTGGTAAAGGGTTTTATTTAAAGAAAGTATTAATTATTTAATAACTCAAATGATAAGTACTCTCAATTTTAATTTAAAAAAGGCAGATCTAAGCTCTGAAAGTAGTAGATGAATATATGAAACTTTGTATGATTTATGAGTGTGTATAATAATAATATAGACCCTTAGTTGAATGCTTGCTATGTGCTGGACACCAGATTCCTTAATAATAATAGGTACTTTAATTCTTATAACAACATCAAAAAATGTCTGACTCTTGCTCCCATTTTTAGAGATGAAGAAAGTATGACTATTTGAGGATACACAGTATCCAAGGCAACTCAATAATTGCACTGTCTTTACTCTCTGGCAGCAAATTAAAGTAGCACATTTTTCTTTAACTTTTTAGATACTAGGATCACAGGAATAATATATTATGAGGGGAGATAAAAGTATTCTCTCATGCTCTTTAAAAAAAGAATGCCCATGTCAGTGCAAAAAAAGAGAAGTCCCACCAAAGAACCGGGTGTGTAATGAAATAGACAAGGCTAGATAAAGGGGATACATAATCTTATTCTTACTTAATGTTGCATTGTAGGTATATATTCATTTTTGTTTGGTCTGGAAATAATAGTACTGCAGAAATAAGCGAAGCTAAGTAGCACTGCCCGTTGAAGCATCTCTAAATATGTTTTCCAGTCCAGATAGAGACATTATTTTTTATTTTGACTTTGATTTCCAGAAAGCATTCAAAAGATGCTTTAACAATAACTTTTTGATAGTAGAATGATTTTAGTCATAAACTTTAACACTGAACTGAAAGTACCTTTTGTTGAAGAGGAATAAATGAAGATAGTGGGGTAAGATGCATGTGTAAGGATCCAGGCAAATCATCTGGTTAATCATGGGGGATTGAACCCAAAAAGATTTATGGGACCTTGAGCAATTTGCTTTATTCTGGTAATAATTGCAACGATGCTTATTCCCTACTTCCCTTATTAACTTTCTCTGCATCACCGCTCTTTTTGAGTTCATCTATCTTAATGAAATATCCATCTTTTGTCTTTCTTTCCTGCTTTACATTTTATACCTTCTGGGTGATTGAAAATAGTCTTCTCAGCTGGACCCACTCACTACCCAGAGGCCAACTTTGCTTCCAAGTAAGACTCTGCAATTTCCCCCATTAGGCGTCCGGTTCATTGTCTACATGAGAGCAATAAAACCTATCAGCTACCTCAATCAAACACATCAGCTGGAAACATCTTCTTGCTGTGAATGAAAAGGCCAGTTAAGAAAAGAAAAAAGAAAAAAAACGTTTCCCTGGTTTTTGTTCTTAGAACAGTCTAGATATGTTTTTTTAAACATTAGCCATGGTTTCATGTCTATAATTGTGTGTTTCTAAAATCTAGTGCTGGCATTTTATCGAAGTAAGTACTATCGTAATTGTCTTTGTAATTAGTTAAGTCATGGGAGTGGAAGTATGAGTTTTAGGTGTTTTGAGAGTTGTCGAAATATGTGCTTTATTCTACCTGTAATTAATTTTAACATATAACCCCATTTCCCAAACCTTGAGTGGGAGAGTCATTGGTATAGGTGGTACCATGAACAGGTGTGAATGAGGGCTTAGATAAAAACAGATGTGGAAATAGGAAGCAGGTCTCATCCAAAACAACTATTAGTATATATATATATATATATATGTGTGTGTGTGTGTGTGTATATATATATATATACATATACATATGGCATGCTTCATATAGGGTGCTTATATATGTGTGCATATACATATATGTATGGTGTGTGTATATATATAAATCAATACATGTGTATATGTGTGTATATATATATATATGTGTGTGTATATATATATATACACACACACATATGGAAAAAATATATTTCTCCTACTTTATATCTCCTGTTTGTTCCAGTCCTTGTATATTATGTGCTTATGGATAGTTAGGATGGTTTATATGTGAGAGTTCAGATAGCTTACCACATCAGGACACTTATTTATAAGGGATCTTGGGTTGTGGTAGGTAGAAACCAACCAAGACCTCTTTATTTATGGAACTGTGAAATTATTTTTCTTCAATAATAGTAATACTTTTAGTCATTAAAAAGCTATTTTCTCTGAAGAATATCATAAATCTCTCAGGCATAAGCACCATATTGTCTAAGCTTAGAGGATCATTAAAAACACAGAGTTAAGTAACGAAAGATGTTGGCTTCTACCCAGATCTGGCTATATCATGAAAAGTGTTCAAAAGCAAATTTCCCTTCAACCTTTCAATCTGTGGAAAAGCCTCTTTATCAAAGAGCATTTAGGTTTGCTTAGATCAAATCAATAAATAAGTATTTTTCTGACATAAAAGATGCTTAATTTGTTTTCAAGTTTACAGTGACTTTTAAACATAAATTTGACATTAATAAATAAATGAAAGATCAATTTAAGTGGAAATAAGAAATCTGAGATGGATGCATCAGACTTGTATTTAATGCTATGGGATCCCCTCATGTAAGCCCAGCCCACCTCACCCTCTGCTTATATGAAGAATGGAGTTTTAGTTATTGGTTCAATGAACAGATACATTTATTATCAAGGATGTTTAACATCAGCAATGTTTATAGTCTATAATAAAAAAGGTACAGAATTCATAGCTGAGCTTTCTGTAGACAGGGCAATGGTAATAAACAATAAGTTCCTTCATTCCTTCCATAACCCCTAACGGATGTATGGATCTATTTATCTATTTATCCATCCATCCAGCCATCCATCCACCCACCCACTCACCCAAGCACCCATCTCTCTATCATCTATTATCTCTCTCTCTCTCTCTCATTCTCTCTCTCTCTCTCTCTCTCTCTCTTCTCTCTCTCTCTCTCTCTCTCTCTCTCTCTCCTATATATATAATCTATCATTTATCTATCTGTTGTCTAGCTATCTACTATAAGTAGTATATTTAAAATTAATATTTTATATGCAAAGCAACCACAGTTACCTGTGTATTTGGGTGTGTGTGTGTGTGTGTGTGTGTGTGTGTGTGTGTGCAAGAGAGATATTTTCCCACAAATAAATATTCTTGATAATATAATCAATGTTTGTCATGGAGACCATATGGTTTGTGGGATATTAAAGACACTTTTAATTTTTTCTTCCAAAAATATAATAATATGAATAAATTAAGTGTAACATTTTATGTCTATAAATTATGTGGATTGTTCATTTTTTGCCCCTTTTAATGGATAGTTTTATTTGACAAGGAAAACCTATCATCTAAATTATTGAAAGAGTGAGCTTTTGGTTATATACAAAATGATATTTTTTAAAAAACATAAATAATTCATGCATACGAACCTACAGATCAGTCCTCTTGGAGGAAGTTTACGGTTTGATAAGGGGGTGGTGGGATTCTGTTTTATTTTTGTCTTATAGCTAGAGGCATAAAACAGCATTTTCTGCCTGTAAAGAGTACTTAGAATTCGAAATTCAAAACATATCAGGCACATACCTCCTGCTGCCTTGCTAACGTATTTTCCAGGGTCATTTTCTTTCAAGTGCAGTTAAAAAAATTTTATCTGTCGAACTGAAGTATGTACCAGAGGCTCTTGGGATTTGAGTTCACCATTCTAGACTTTTATCTAGAGCAGGGACCTTAAGTGAATTTTCTGTCTTGTGAAACTCCTGCAATGAGGCTGCAGCAGGGAAAATGAGCTAAGTACTGACAGATGTGCCCCAAGTCCCCTACGCTGTGAATTAGGGTTGCAGTTGGAAATATATATATATATCTAATCTTAAAGGATATATCCTTCAAGGGGCTAAGCTATTCACCTATACATTTTCTGCTTTAGTACTTTTCACAGGAAGGTAGATTTAATACATATACATCTCAGGTGATATAATTCTCCACACTTTCAAGAAGATTAGTATGGGGTAGGGGACAGTCTTAGTGTGGATAACTGAATCCTCCCATTTCCTGCTCCAATTTTTAGGTTAATCTGTGTGAAGGTAATCACGATTTTCTAAACTTCCCTCACTTTGATGTATCCTTAAACAAATATAGATTTTTAATTATCATTATTTTGAGTTCTCTGAGCTATAAAAAACAGTTTCAGAAAATTCGAGGAACTTTTTGCTTTTTTAGATTTAAGCTGCTTGTGACTGCAAAGGTATGAGTTTCTGCCTGAGGTCTGAATATAAAATCTAGATTTTTTTTATTTGGTCCTGCAGTGTTTTAAATTTGAATTAGCCGATATTTATGAATTAAGAAATGTTAGCTTTCCTAGAATGTTTGAATGAACCAGCAATATCACTTAATTCTTGAAAGTCCACAAAAATGTTGTAGAATTGAGCCCCAACTACCACTTTGGATACAGGCTCCCTCAAATTTGAATGGTTCCCACTGGTGCCTATTATTCCCATCTTTTGAGGCCAAGTCTCTATTGCCAGTTTTTATCTTACTCTCCATTTAGCTTCACTTATTTACTTTAACTGTCTGTTCATTGTAGTCATTTGAGTTTTCTGCTCATTCTGTAGGAAGGGCATAGACATTACACATTTTCTGCCAAGTCCTGTGAATGAATATGTGCTGCCTGGAGAGATGTATTAAGAATGATGCTAGGGCTCTGTCTGGCCTCAGCAGGAAAGTGTATCTTCAAGAATTGCACTATCTGCCGGGGGGCCGTGAGGGCAATCATGCTAGACATAGTTGACATACACTTGAGATGAAGGACAGCCAGGTTGCCTGAAATAGTCCCATTACAGCAATTTTAAGAGAAGCAGAGGCTTACTGAACTTTTTTTTTTTTTCCAGACATATTAACACACACTTGATTTGGGCTGCGTAATGATTTAGTTAGCCCTATTTTACATATAAGAAAGTGAGGTTCAAGGTCTCATCCAATGTGATAAAAGTAGGAAGCGATGAGGTTGCCTGAAACAGTCCCATTACAGCAATCGTAAGTGAAACTGAGGCTTTCTGAACATTTTTTTTCCCCTCTACAAACAGATTAACACACACTCATTGATTCTGGCTGTGAATAATCTAGTTTACAGATATAAAATTGAGGTTCAAGGTCTCATCTGATGTGATAAAACTAGTTAAGTGGTGGTCTTAAGTTTTGAATGTTCATCTCTGTCTATTATACTGTGTTCCCTTAGTGTTTTGAAAATGTTCAAATTTTCTTAGAGCAGCCAGTGAAATCCAGATACCTATACAGGGAATTAGATGCTAAGAGTAAGGCCTATTAGGGAAATCAATTCCACTACTTTCGCTTATTGAGGACTTATGAAGTGTTCATCATGCTGCTAGGTACTTTTTAAAGGTTACCTCATTTAGCACTACAATTTCCCTGTTTGTAGAGAAGTATTATAATCATCACTTTATAGAAGAAGAAACCCACGTTCGGTGGCCTTGAGTAATATATCCAAGATCACAAAACTAATAAGTCATTGAAGCAGGATTTAAATCCTGAGGGATAATTTCTTCAATGCCTTGTTTTTATGCAGTGTACCACTAAGAGTCTCCGTTGAAATGTATAATAAAATAGGGATAAAACCATATTATCAAAGATAAATCACTGACATCACAATTTCTCCTCGGTCTAGTTGCTGAGATTTTGGATGAGATCATAAGTAGCTCAATATTTTGGCTCAAGACCCCCAGTTTCAGTCTGACACATAAGAAAGAAGTACATCAAGTCAGGCACAATATTGAATGAATGAGATTGAGGGTTTTAATCATTGGTGACAAACACAGGCCCACTAAGTCTTTTGCTGTTAGTGAGAGCAGAGCCCCAACAGCTACCCTGAGCTGGAAAAGTCAACTGTTACCCTTGTTTTAAAGTTTTACCCCAATTGGTAAATATTTATGCTTACCTTAACTTAATGTAGATTCCTTATCTTCACTTTTGTTTTTAAAATATTCTGGGGATTGGAGTACATGCAATTAATATGAAAAGCCATTCTCTGTAAGAAAATTTACTTGGAAATTTTAAAATAAAAGTGACAAAAACCACTCAGTGGGAATATGGAATGTGGTACGTTGATTTTCATATGCTACACTTAATAGCATATGAAATAGAGATAAATTACTTGGGCCTGGTCTTGTCAAGCTTTATGACATCACATTTTGATAGCTCCAAGGATGTGGTAAACATATTTCTCCCTTAGTTGTGATTATATATGACTTTTAAAATATCCCCATTGTTCTCATTTCTTACTTTGGTTAGTTTATTTCAATATGCATCCCCATTATTATTATAATATTCCAATGTTGTATTGCAAAAGTTTGATCCTTAAGAAAGGACTTCTTGTAGAGTCTTCTTTGCTCTGTCATATCAAGTGGTATTTCCGACTTTAGAATTCTTGTCATTCTTTCTAGGCAGTCACCCTTCATAATCCTTTTACCATAGAGTTTACCCAATTTTTAAGGAACATTTAGCCAATTTTTTTTGAAACCTTATGTGAAATGCAGTCCTCTGTGTTAGGAAAACAATCATGATATCCATTCACAAGCAGTTATCGATTGGCTCCAGCAGTGTTATATGTGCTACCATTCCCTTATGGTGAGTGTTGGAATACATGACTATGTAAGTTTTAAACTTTGCTAATGAAATATTAGATTCAAGCACAAGAACCAAAAGTAATTTTGCAAAACAATAAAAATAAAAGTAAACTGGCGTCTTTATAGTGCTACAGCACCAATACCTGTGAAGAACATAAAACAGCTCTTGTCCTCAGAGTATATCATCTAGAATGAGAGATCAGCCTGTAAACAGGCAGATGCCTATTTATAATAAATGATATGAAAGAGGAACGGGCTGCTTTATACGCATTAGATGTACACCTAATCTAGTCCTGAAATTTGAAGAGCTTAGTGTTTTGCCAGTATTGTAATTCAATGTGATGAGATACAGCAGAAAAATAAGCAAAATCCTGTGGGCTTTTCAGCAATAAACTAATTAGACAAATGATATAGAAGAAGAAAATAAGGCCTAAAAAAGATTAATTCACTTACTCTAGATCTCTTAAGTGTTTTGTAAAAGCAGTTTTTATTAATTTAATCATAGAAAGTGTCATTTAAAAATATCTTGTTAGGAAAATACATAGGTTGTTTGTTTTCTTCAGTAGCACAGGTTTGATAAGATTCTATATGAGTTGCATTAACTTGACAGTTTCAATAGCTACAGAGTATATTTAAAGTATTGTTTAGTTTACAAAATAATCAGTCCATTGTAGAGCTTTTTAATGACAATAATTAAAAAATGAACACTTTAGAATCTGTTCTAAGATTCTATTTAAAAGAAGCCAAAAGAAGTGTAAACAGTCATAGTTAAATCTATGCCAGAGCATCCTTTTACCAAAAAAAAAAAAAAAAAAAAAGAGTGGGGAGGACTGTTATATACTAGAGCATTGGAACACATTGATGGGTAAGTTTTTAATTTTCTTAATGAAGCATTAAATTTAACTCCAAATATCACAATGAGTACTGCAAAATATATATAAATAATTTTAACTGATATTAGAATGTTACAGTTTTGATTTCCTTAAAATGTGAATTTTCAATAATTGCATAGTTCTTGCCTCATATTTGCATTCTTGTCATCTGTCTGTCAAATGTAACTGTAGTCTCCATTTATAAAAAACATTGATTTTCTACAGTGATGCTGATTACTACTGATGTAACCAATGTGAATAGGATAATGTCTCCATACCTAAAGAATTTGCAGTGTCTTATGAATGTGTGAGGAATAGGGAAAAATGGATAAAACATATATTAATAACTACTTGTTTAACAAACATTCATTAACTATCTACTGGAATTGTTGTTCATCCTTACAGATGCTAAAATGGCCCAGACTTACTCATGAAAGGTACCACGAGGAAGTGTAGGTTCGAAGAGAACCAGAACACTAATGCAAAGAGATATATGCACACCTATGTTCACTGCAGCACTATTTACAATAGTCAAGATATGGAAGCAACCTAAGTGTCCATCAATAGATGATTGGATAAAGAAGTTGTGGTACATATATACAATGGAACATTACTCAGCCAGAAAAAAAATGAAATCTTAGCATTTGCTATGACAAGAATAGACCTAGAGGCTACTATGCTAAGTGAAATAAATCGGGCAGAAACAGACGAATACCATATGATTTCAGAGTTTTGTAGAATTTAGGTAACAAAATAAACAAACAAAATGAATGGACTCATAGATACAGAAAAGAAACTGGAGATTGCCAAATGGGAGAGGGTTTGGGGGGCTGAGTGAAAATAGTGAAGGGATTAAGAAGCACAAATTGGTAATTACAAAATAGTCACAGGCATGTGAAGTACATTATAAAGAATATAGGCAATAATATTGCAATAATTAAGTATAGTGCCAGATGGATACTAGATTAATGAGGGAATCACTTTGTCAATTATACATACATCTACCCACTATGCTGTACTCCTGAAACAAACATAAAATATTGTTGAATATCAACCTTAATTGAAAAAATTAAAAAAAAAAAGTATTGTAAAGATTCAGAGGAAGTTGAGTTCATTCGAGTTAGAAATAGCAAAAGTTTAAGGGTTGAGATACCTTTCTAAATGAACCTTGAGCAGTGGTTGACAATTGGCAACTTATTATTATTTTTTTTTTGTATTTTTCTTCTGTATTAGTAATATCCATTTTTAGAGTCACCAAAGTCCTATTTAGTATTCTTGGTATCATCTATTTCCCTCTCCATATTTCCTCTTCTTCTCTGCCTATTTCCCCATGGTTATGAACATTCTGTATCAGCCTTTAGAATCAATGTTCTTCAACTATAGCAATATAAGATGGTGATATGATCCTGAGGCTTAGCAAAGAGATTATATATTGAAATCATTTCCAAATCAGATGTTTTACATTAGAGAAGGCTGCAGGAATAAAGGTTTTGACACAACTTGTCATAAATGTGAATACGGATTGCCACTTGCATCGGATAACAAGTGATTTTTCTAGCAAAGTTGTCTACACCACGGTTGCCTTTATCAGTGTGTTTTCTTCTCTCCTGGCATTGTATTTGCCATTTTTAATATGAGCTTTTGTTATCTACTGCTGTGAAGCAAGCAATTTGTTTCTGCATCAAACGGTAGGGATGTGACCTCAAGCTCCTGAAGACAATTCTGTCTCCTTTTCGTTTTTCCATGGGTGTATTTTATTGCTTTCTGACTGTTTCATATAAATCTATGTTTCTCTATACATAAATTTTAATACTTTTGCTAATAAATTGGATGATGAATATAACTCCAGACAGCTGATCTGTTCTAAGTTTGGTCATAGCATAGTAACTACTGTTAGGGTGAGATCATGAAGAAAAGGAAAAAAATATATATATACCCTGATATTTAGAAGGAATTGGGTTGAAAAACTTCAGCATATTTAAAAGACTGTGAAAAAACAAATTAAAAATGAATAGATGTTGTTGAAGCTGGGCCTCAATCTGTTATTTAAAGCAAGTGACTCAAACTGTTGATTTTCCTGCCACAGGGGAATGTCAACACTTGTAAAGAAAAAGATATTGACTTAAAGCAAATGAGTTAGAAGGCTACATCAAAAGCTTTTCTATGGTTAAGTGAAAGATTGATGAAGAGTGGCTTTTCTCCTTATGAAAGAGTAAATTTGACTTTATGCGCTAGAGAATTATATGATACAGTTCTTACCAAAGTCAGATACTATCCTTAGTGTTTTTATCACATCTTAAATCCTCACAATCATACTATGAGGTAAATATAGTTATTATCCCCCTCATTTTAAATAAGGGAAATAGAACCCCAAAGGGTTTAATTTGCTGAGAGCTATTCAGTTATTAAGTAGTAAAGCAGATTGAAACCTATATAGTCTGGCCCCAAATTCTCTCTGCTCCAACCATTTTATTATGCTGTTTAATGACACACTTAGCACCATTTAAAGTCAAATAATGTAACCTAAATATTTTGCACTTAGATTGGACAAAGAATTTAAAAAATTGTAATGAATTCTCCTGAGTTTATTACTTTAAGATAGAATAGGAGAGAGTATTGTTCTAAGGCAAGAAACTGGAATGAATTTAATTACTACTGGCACAGTGTTAAGAAACCTTAATTTTCAGTGATCATTTTTCTAAATTTATGTGAATGTTAATGTCATGCAAAGACCTTTTCCAGTGTTAATTTACCAAAGAAAAGATATTTTCCAGATAATAGAAATAATTCTAAAGTCATAGACTTTTAGGCAGAGATGCAGCCAAGATAAACATGAACTTTGCCCACTCATTATAGGATTTTATTGTAACGTACTTTTTTTATCCGGATAGAGAAAATAAACATTTCTCTTATTAATGCATAATAGCATAGCTTAAAATAAAAAGTACAAGAGAACAATTAAAACAAAACAAACTCAGATTCTTAAAAATTCTTATAGATCATGCTTTATGTATCAGTCTAATGAAATAAATTTTCATTTGACAGAAAATATTGGTTATATTGTGTTTTCATACTAAAATAGTATACTAACCAAATAATTTATATAAACTAATTACACTCAGGGTTTAGGTACATACTCAAATATCTATATTTTATATAATACGAAACTTAGGTTTCAAAGAGATTAAGTGACTTGTTCATGGTTACCTAGTGTAGTGAAACTAAGCTTACAAAAGGTTGCCATGAATCCCATGAACCAGTCTGTTTGAAGTTACCTTTTCTATGCCTGATCCATAAATATCAGAGGTTGGGGATACAGCCCCAAGCTAAACCGAGACTCTGCCCTGATGGCACTTACCCATATCTAACAAGAGAGAAAAATAAGTAACAACATATTGTATGTCAGGTGATCACAAGGATACTAAAGATGAATAAATAAATATAAAAGGCCAGGAGCTATGGCGATGCGAAAATTATTGTATGTGTAGTGAGCAGAAGCCATGCTGATAGGAAAATCTAAAATAAGCCACTGCAAGTCCGCTGGTCTTGGCCATTCAGGCTGACTGACCCCAAACTCCAGCATTTCCAGCTCAAGAAGAAACAGATTCAGAAAGCCTAATTCATCATATTGGTTTAAATGTGATTAAATTGCTAGTTATAATAAACATATTATGTCTGTGAAATGGGTAGAATTATATAGTTTCTAATTAACAGAATATCATAAGTTGTTAAGAAGTAATCGTAAATCAACAAATCAGTCATTCGAATATGATTTATTACACTAATAAAAATGCTAAAATACTTGGAAAAGTTATTCAAATTCACCAGGAAATACAAGTATATGAAAAAGATAAGATTATAATGCTTATCCACTTGTAAAATGTAACCAAGTATCTAAAATCAGCTTAGGTTCCAAAAAAAGACATTCTGTCTCGCAAAGAGCCAATGGCAATATAAATTGGAATAACATTTTTTTTTCCTGGAAAGGACAGATAGATGGCTAAATAGAAAAAGAGAGAGATGAGAGAGAGAGGGGGGTGACAGATTCAATAGATTAGATTAGATAGATAGATAGATAGATAGATAGATAGATAGATAGATAGACAGACACACACACACACACACAGACACACAGACAGACAGATGGATGATAGGATAAATATGTTCTCTTTGTCCTGGTTTCAATCTCAGTTCTGCCATTTAATCCTAAAGCAGTCTTGATAATTCAGAAAATGAAGTAATAATAGAGTTTCTGAAAACATAGTTGAGGAAATTATATAAAGTTTTAAACAAAGAACATAGTACAGTAAGCAAACACAAAATATTAGCTATTACTATTATAAAATATATAATTGTTTATTCTGTAGCCATAAAATTCAGCTTTAGAATTCAATGACATGCTCAAATTTTTATTAATTTTGTAAAGGTAATCCTATATTTTATCAAGTATAACCATATTTATGTTTCTTACTATTTGACTAGCTCATACTCTTTTTATTCATTATCTCAGTTCAGTGATGAAAAAAATAAAGTGAGAGAAATAAATAATAGCAAAAGGATTAACAGAATTTATTTCTGAGTGATAGGATTGCATGTGACTTTAATTTTTTATTCATTTTTTCCTTCACATATTGTTTTTCACCATATATTATCAAGTACCCACGCTATGCTATGGCCCTATTTTAGATACTGTATTGCTGTGGTCAATAAGATGGTCAAGGTCTCTTCCTGATGGGACTTTCATTGAGGTGTCTAGTCAACAGGTAAATAAATTTATTTCTAAGAGGATTTCCATAGGGTTAGTACTATAGAAACACAAAGCAGAATAATGAGTTAGAAAGTGACTGGGTAGGGCGAGGGAGGCAAAAGTTCCCATATATAAAGTGTGGTCAGAGAATATCTGAGTAGTTAAGAAATAAACTGAAACCGGGATGACAAGAGGAAGACAGACACGTAAAAAACATAGGAGGGGAAGAACAAGCTCTATCTTTGCGGAAATGGAAGAAGGGCCAGAGCAGAGTGCAGGCTGTGTGGAAGCCTAGTGGGAGTTTGACGGCCAGAGCCAAATGTTAGTTCTTAATGCTTCTGATGATTTGTATATCTTTCCATACTAGACATGTTACCTATTTTCAAATATTTTAACTGAAATATAGATCTGCCTTATTTAAAAAGGGCAGAAATAACAAAAATAAAAATGTTAACAGGCAAAATGAGAACAGCAGAAAATGAACTTGGAGATGCATTATAACTGCATTCTGTGCAAATACACATGCATTTGGGCAATAACTAGAAGATATCAAAGCCCATAATTATGTTTGAGTGGATTAATAACTTTTAAAAAAAACAAAATTCTTTAAACTTGCAGCTAATTGAATTTTACAATAAAAAAATCATGTCATGTATTCCCTTCGCAAACTTCAGGAACCCCTTTTATCTTTTACTTTAAAAGTCTTGCTTCTCCTTATTGTAATGGCTTGATTTCAGATCACTAATAAACAAATCTGGACATGTTTATTGATAGTTTTCTCGACTATATATTAGAAAAAAATAATATATGTCACTGATTATTACTTAAAGAATTACATACTTTGGCCACTTCAGTATAAAGTTATGAGTTATGATATAGCTTTGCAAAAGATTATGCAGTATTTAAATTTATTTACTTGACGTAGAAAGTTTTGAGATAAAAAATAAATTTTTGGGGGGGCTGCTTTGGCATATTAATAACTAAAACCAGAAATGACAATTACTATCTGAATGGTTTCTTACAAGATAAAATAAAATGTTAAAATGATTTAAAATTAGAGAATTTAAGTTTTTGATATGACCTTGTTACAGAAAACCTGCACTGAAATTTTAAATGGTTGGAATATAATAAAAGAGAAGCAAATTTAAGATGGAGAAATTAGAGCACATATAAAGGATCATTTTAATAACTGTTTGACAAATGATATATCTTTTGAAAGCACCTATTCAAGGTCCTATTTTATGTACATATTTAAATATTGGTTTTAGATATTTTTAATACATATTGTACTTGAGAGTAGCTTGATTCCTCTCCACTGAGGATAAATAAATTTAGGAGGCTTGTTGCACACCAGATGTCTACAACATTGTTCCCACAGACAACAATATTGTGTCGTACCCTTAAAAATTTTTTAAGAGGATAGATATCATGTTAAGTGTTCCTACCACTTTTGAAAAGAATATCGATTTTTATAATTTTATAATATCATGATATGAAATAACAAAATAGATTTATTCCCAAAAATATGGCAGACAATTAGTGCAATTTTAATTGAAGGGTTTGGTCTCCCACTTTTTTATTTATCAGAGCTGTGTAAGATCTGTGTGACTTTATATTTGACTCCTTTTGATTCTCATTCATGCACGTAGAGTTGATACCGTAACCAAACATCTGGCGGAGAGTTAGCTACTTCTCTGATTTTATATGCGGAACTTAAAAGTGTTACTATTTATTTATGCATATTAACAAATTAACTGTCCTGGCTACTCTACATCGTGATCTTAACCTGGGAGAACTGGGTAGCAATAAAGGTCGCGAAAGAGCATTCACGGTTTTACCTATATTTTCTTGTTAACTGTTCTCAATTTCACCAATAAATCCAATGATATGCTTAAGAAAGATATTCTGTTTTAGTGGCCTCAGACCAAGTGCTGTTTCTGCAGTTCAGAACAGTGCAGATCATTGTATATTCGACAGTTATCTTTTTCTGAATACATTATTACTTAAACAGTAGTCTCCAAGGGGTGCTTCATCAGTTTTCCTTTCTCTCTGATGTGAAGAAAGGTGTTAAAGACTCTGAAGCACCTTATCTTCTCCACTCACTCGGGAGTTTTAGTAGAAGGCATTGAAGTATGGCTAGTTTTATTTTCTGATGCAGACTCCTGCAGCCCAGGAACTAGGTCAAAAACTGCTGACCTGCTTCTGTGAACAGTTTCTTCTGGTGATCAGATAGGAAAGGCTTTTGATGGCTGTTCTGTGAGTTAGGAGTCCAGTAAGTGGAAGTCAACACTGCTTGTGGTATTTGGTATTTGAACTTTAATAAAAATATTTCACACCAAAATTTCTAAGAGAATATATCTAGTCCACTTCCACCATCCAAGATTTCGAAACTAAAGTTCTAGAGAGAAGCTTTTGGAGAGTCAGACGTTTTAAAAGTTAACATGTATTTTGAAATAGCTAGATTTTAAGAGAAATTTGAACTGTAATTCAATCTAAGAAATACCCTGGCATATCTTTCTATTTTATCAAATGTTAAAATCTACAAATGTTAGTTTTGTGCAAATGTACATTATTTAGGGTATCTATCTAGGCCAATAAGTATTAACAAATGGAAGGAATAAAGCCAAGGGAAATTTAGCCTGAATATGAAAAATTAATAACACTAAAAATTATTGGCTTTATAATTGCTTCCCAGAAGATATGGCAAAATCTGTACTCCTAGGGTCATTTAAGAAGGCTGACTTGAACAAAATGCTTAGACTGTGGACTAAGCCAGCTAATAAGTTTTGTCCCTCACCAATTTCCAAGCACTGTTGACTGCATATAAAATATTATAGTTATCACTTTCCTATGTCCAGAAAAGAGCAAAACTCTTTATAATGCTTGGAGAAATTGTGTTGTTGCTATTATTACAACATCTTCTAATTGTGAAACTAATGGGAAGAGGCACACATTACAGACATTTGGCAAGGGGCAACAGTTTTGTTTTCTATTATTCTACCTTATTAGCTCCTAATTCCCTCTCCCTACTCACATTAACCTGCCTGACAGGCCCTAGAAATTAGAGTGTTTATTCTTAGATCCTGGTCTTCTATATGCTGTCTGTCAGTGGTACTTTCTACAGCCAACACTTCCCCACCATAAATAATAACTCTATATATGGGTCTGTGACCTGCAGAAAAGTGAGTTATTCTTCTTGGAGTCATAGTGGCTCTCTTTGGAGCTTCCTCTCAGATAAACTCCAAGAGCTTTGGCCTCTGTGGATAAATTACATTTAGAACAAGAAGGAAGCAAGACATTTAGCTATTCAGAGGAGGCTGGAGTCAGTAGGTGCTAAGCCAGGTGTTTTTGCCACTGAAGAGCTTTATGCATGGAAGCAACAGTATGGCAGCGAAACATACCTCCTGAATAATTCATCACTGCCCTACACTCTTCTGAGGCCATACTCTTATTTATGAACATAGATTATACTGTTATTGATTGCAATCCTCACAGAGGCATTTCATTAACTGGGAGGTTTGTCTGTTTGCATATGCTTTGTTTCCCTGAGAGTTTCCTTGTATCTGAACATAATTTATAACTAAAATGAAATTACAGAGAATTGTCTAACAATTCTGGCTTATTCTGCAATCAGGAAGGGAATTGGTAGTGGTGTCCTCTAGATACCCAGATTGTTAAATCATTATATCCCATTAATTGTACTGTGATCTGAAAGTGTAATGAAAAACACCTAAGGCAAGTACTCTTCCCAGGAATCTCTCTGCTTACCTCATTTACAACTGTTGTTCTAGAGAGATTATCTGAAATTTCAGATAAATTTTCCCATGATACTTGGATTTCAGAGATGCTTAAAATATCTAAGTGACTAGAAAAATTGCTTGACTACTCCACAGACTGGCTCCTAACCACTTTAATTCAAAGGGTGTTAGAATTCAGTGGTACTCAGTGCTGCATAAATGTTCAGAGGGAATCCAGAATGTACCTCAGTTGGGCGAATGGTTCTCTTCGGTGCTTGTGAGCAGAAGTACGCTTTCATACAGGGGTCCTGAATGATGTTCACAGGCTCCTGACACTGCGGTAGCCAATTCAGATATATGTGTATGTGTATATATATATATAGTGTGTGTGTATATAATATACAATATATAGTATATGTATACTTATATACTATATATACTATATATGTATTATATATACTGTGTATACTACATATAGTATATATAAACTATATACTAGTTTATATCCGATAAAATGCACAATGCTGTGAAGGGTATCGCAGCTGGAATGTTGTCTTGAATTATGGTATTTAAAACATAAGAACATCAGTAGAATACAAAATATTGAATTTTTAATCAAAACAGGAATATAAAAATGATTTCCTATTGGGAGAAAGACAACCCAAGGATCTTTTGCAGTGCAGGAACCCCCTGCCATTGGAAAGTTTGCGTTACACCACTTCTCTATGAGAGACCTGCATTGCTACTTGTCTTTGTTAATCAGAATAAATCCAAAGAAGGCTTTTGCTTTTAATAAAAAATGGTAAAAAGTGAAAACAGCTTTCAGCGTTTGTTTGGAAGCAAGCCGTTACAGAGGCAGTGTGCATCCCCGGCAGAGAGAGTCGCTCTGCTTTTACTATATGTTAGTGTTAGTTTAGGTTTTATGTCTTTTTTGATATGATTCAGTAGGTTATTTGGGGGGTGTGGGAATGCTCAATTCTTTTTCCATATAAATTAATGGTCATTTTCTTCTTCACTTTATGCCATTTCGGCTTCGGAAAGGTTTCACAGGAATGCTCTACACTTAGATAGCGGGGGAAACCTGAATTTGTTTTTGTTTCATTTTGTTGCCGTTGTGGATGATCATTTGTTTGAACCTATGAAGTGGAAGAGAAGCGAATCACAATAACTCAGAGGAGTCAGGAGTTTCAAGATGGCAGTAAGGTTGGTCCAAGGATGCCCTTCAGAATCTATCTGAGCTGGCGTACTTCGACAGTGGAAGAAAAAGGAAATAAGTTCGGATCAGGAGTTGACTCATTGCACAGTTGCAAAGAAGCCCTTAAAGTTCTAGCAACTGTGTAAAAAAGTAATAGAGAAAAAGAAAAAAGTAAGCAGGCAAAGGCTCCTTTTTCAGATAAAAAGAAAATATTTTGGTTGCAAAATTTAGTTACTTTATTACAGTATTGGTTTTCTTTGCATTAAGTGTTACATTATTTCAATATAGGTTTATTATTTATTCTGAATGAAATTGTGTCTAAGAGTCAAATACTGAATAAATCAATTCTCTAAGAAGATATGTTGCCATTCGTTAAGCAGGAAATTATTCACCACCTGCCCCTTCAGTCATTTCTACAGTTATCTTCAAGTTTTTGATGAAAATGTTTAAATTAATTGTAATCTAAATTAATATATTTTTTATCTTTTTTTTTTTTTTCATCTTCCAGGGCTGAATCTGGTTTCTCTGACCTCCATCATTTCCTACTTGAGGTCCAATAACTCATCCTATTGCTTTTCCTTTTGTAAACTCCATTTGATTTTAAAAAGTATTATGAAGGGACAGGTGTGCCAATAGTGTGCCAGATGTGACAAACCATACTGGCTTCAAATCAAATCATGTCATTTCTGTGTTCAAACACTTAAGCAGCAAATCTTATCCTTTAGAATAATTCTGAACTCCTTGCCATGGTTTATATATCTAGGGGGCCCAATCTTATCCTTTGTTCACGACCATCGAGGTTTAGCCAAAAATACCATGGCTTGGTCAGGACATTGCTCACTCTATATGGTAACCATCCTCTCTAACATGCTCCTATTCAATTTTTTTTTTCTTCCTTCCAACAATTTCCAGTTGTATGACCTTGAAATCATCTTATTTTACATGTCCTTAATTTCTTTATTTGTAAGATAGGAATGATAATAATATTTCCTTTCATGGTTCTTTTGAAGATTAAAGATAGTGTCACTGGGCTAGTATCTGTCTTATTGTCCATAAGTAGAATATCTTTCCTCTTTTGGAGTTCGATGTTATTTTGGACTACAAGGAGACTGTTATTTCCTCTTGCTGATAGGAAATAAACTAATCTAGTAAAATTTCAACAGAGCAGCTTGTGTAACACTTGCCTAAGCCATTCAATCAGTGTCCTTAACATTAGACACATATAGTAAAAGCACCATAGAAAGCAAATCCCACTCACTGTATTTTATACAAGGTGAAGCTATAACAAAAACTATTTATTTTCTGTCCATGCTTTGAGGCCTTTCATCCATCGGGGATAAAAAAACACAAAAACACTGAAGAAAGTCAACACTTCTCATTTCCACTTTCAGTTCGTGAGCTACAGAAACATTCAAGCCAAAGATATATGAAAACAAGTAGACATTTTGTTATATTAGCTTAGATTGTGTGAAACAAAATGAAGAAGCAGATTTATTTACTTTCTTTGGGCTTCAAATAAGCGCTAATACCTATACCCTTGTAACAGCTCTCAGGAATAGTAAAAAGTCTAAATAATACCAATTATGTCTATTATGAAAGAGGATATATTATATGCTACAAATAGACATTATAACTATTGTTATTTTAGAAAAAAACGCATAAGATTCTGACATTTAATCACCTTTGTAAGAAGTTTACCTTTAAAATCGCTCCATCTCCTTTGGCATCTAAACTCACCACAGATGCTTTATGATTTTATGTTTTTAATTAATATCAACCCCCAGGTCATAGTGAAACTTGTCTGATTTCCCTGCCAGAGCCCAGACTGAGAGAATTATGCTGGTAATGAAGAAATGATGATACTCATTACGGTTTCAAACTCAAGTTTCAAACTTCCCCAAAATCTGCCTGTTCATGTGTTAGTTTTAAGGTGCTTTCTGCTAAAGACCTTCCTGATCCCCAGATAAATATCTTCAGTTAAATTATGGCAAAAATTGACCACATTCATAATTATATTACTATTTCATTATCTCACATGGTGTGTTTTATTTCCTATCCAATTCCTATTCAATAAAATAAATAACTTGGAGTTTCAGACACTTTTACAGATGGGTTTGAGAGTAGTAGAATTTACCCATACTGTAGGCCAGTGCTATAATCATAGACTTTTAAAAAACTGAACATTTTTTAAGGACCTGCATAAATTGGAAATAATAATTTTTAAACTTACCGTTAACATAATATGCATCTATTCATTTAAATAATACTATTTGAGCCATTAATATATGTAAGTCTTAAAGGCATGAATTTTTCAAAAATGAATAAAAGAAAACTGAGCTGTCAAGGAACTTTTATTTTAATAGAGGAAGTTTTTAAGTTATATGAATACTGGGAGGGATAAGTAGCCCAGGTGAGACACATGCAAAATATTGGGACAAGGATGAATATAAAGTCAAGAGATATGATGCAGTTAGGGTATATTAATATGCAGAAAGGATTGTGATTCTTCATTCATTTCATTAATTAATATTTATTCAATGTATGTCAGGCATTGATCTAGGCACTAAAGATACAGGGAATAACACAGAAGATAAGCAGCTTGTTTTATAAAGCCAAGAAGGAGATAAAGAAAAAACAATAGCAGATAATGTTTAATACTCTGAAGAAATGTGTTTGAGAGTGAGAGGCAAGGGGGATTATTATATAGGCTATTCTCCTTAAAGAGATGATATTTGAGGTGAGGCTTGAAGGATGAAATTGGCCACCCATTTAAAAATCAGGGAGGTGAATGTTCCAGGCAGGAAGAAGAGCAAACTAAACAGCTCTGAAGCAAGTGAAGTTTCACCAGTTGTGTTAGTATTCAAGTGGGTTTTAAGGAGTGGAGAGAATTTAGACTCCTGAGCAAAAGCCAAATAAAATTGGTATTGCTTTTTTTTTTCTATTTCCACAAAACAGCCTCCTTTTTGATTATTTCTAAGTGAGTCTAATGTTTTGCTCCCCTTTGTACAATTCTTAGTATTCTAGATATTTCCTTCAGGGTATCTAGCTTCTGTCAACAGTGAGTAATTCCTTAGCAAATACAGAGGGAAAGAGGAGGCTGCCCCTGGGACTTAAAGAGAAGATGACTTAAAAATGAAATCACCTAATGGAACACATTGTGCACCTAGCATATGCTCCATTGTTATAAAAACGACAAACACCTTTGTTTTCCATACGTTTGGTAATTACTACTTAACATTATGATCCAATTTCAACATAAATAAATTTTCCTTTTTACATCTCTCTTTCCCATTTGGAAATCTCCCCATGCTTATGTAATGCTCTAGCCTCTGACAGAGTTATATCAAATAATCAGTAATCTAAAACCTTATAATAGATTTTAAAATATTAGAAAAGCCAGAAGCATTGAACTATCTCTGAAAAAACCTGAAAGATTTAGAAATTATACTGGAATTACTTCAGCCTGCTGGCCTATTGCATTCAGTTCGAGATAGAGAGCTAGTTTGCTTCTGAAAAATAACTGATACGAGTTTTAAAAAGCAAGTTAGTGAGAAATTGTGAAATATCTGATAAGCTGGGATGGAATGCCAAAATACAAAATTGAAAATCATATATATAGAAAGTCAAATTCCGTTGACAAAAAACAAATATTAAAAGAATATAATGAAAATTAGGTAAAGAATTATTATAAGATACTCTTTCTTAACACAGCATGAGTCATCAAAACAAGATGCTATCTCTTGTGTATTCTGAACTGGTGGTGGATTATTTTAATCATTTACTTTTTATGTCTTATATAAAGAGGACTTTTTGTCATTTTAAGTTTCCATGCATTTTTATTCTCTTCTTTCTTACCTTTGTTTCAATTCAACACACCAATTATTTTAAAATTAGTTGCATAAAACAATACAGGCCTTGAGCAAGATGATAAAGTATATGTGTGCATTGTCTTTTATTTCTAAGGTCACAACAAGGCCAAATGAGACTGATACTGCTTTTGTCATTCATACAAAATTATTTCATTTGGTGATTCAGTTATTTTAGGGTGAACTAAATTTTTCATCAGTGCCTTTTATACTGTACGTATATTTTTTCAGCAAATTGTACATCTCCAATAACTGCAGATAAAAGTGTCATAGAAGAAGAAACCTCTAGGTAATCAAAGGGTTTAGATATTAAAGGGTTTATATACTTCCACTTCCCCCAGAAAAAACTACTTAATTATATGACCTCAATCAACACATATGGAACACCTTAAGCACTGAAGGCATTTCAAAGTATAGGAGAAAGAAAATGACATAACTTTTATAGGTGAGAAGCTCACAATTTTACAAGCAGAAAATACGTTTAAACTATTTGTTAAGTATGTTGTGAGAAGTGCCATAAAGCATATATGTTTAAATATTGTGGAAAGGGACAACTAATTCTGGCAGAGAAGGAAGGTTAAAAAGGGAAACGGGCTGGGTCACAGGGCCATGCAGGTCCCCCAGGCAAGCAGGATAAGGAGAAAGGACAGCAGGGCCATAAAGCCAGGAAGTGAGACAGCAAGGCAGGTCCAGACAGCAGTGATGAGGGCTAGTTGAGGAAGTGTCTGGAATGCTTCAGGGAGGTGTGGGAGTGGGGCAGTAGCTGACCTCATCCATTTAAATGGAAAGAGCCGTAATCATATATGCATTTATAAAGAAGGCACTGCTTCCTTGAGATTTGAGCCTCAGTCCTCTAACTTCCTGGAGTTATTCTTTTTAGGTATTTAAAATGTAAAACTTTCTCATTTTCCTCATTGTTTTTTCTTGATTATAATTTTGAAAGTAGTTCCCCCAAAGAAAAGCTAGTTTGAAAATAACATTAATGACAATTCTTTTTTTACATTGATTGATGGAAGGCTTTATTTTTTTCCCTCTAGTTTGGGGGTGCGGGGGGGAAGTGCTGCTCTTATTTAAAGAGTACAAAAACAAGACAACGTGCCTTTGGACAGAGCTGATATTTCTTCCTTTCCAAAAGTGCATCAATCATTTTGAGGTGACAGGCATTTTCTTGAGATGCTTAAGGTCTGTCATGCCTAAGGGGATTTAATTTAATCAGACTTTTAGAAATATTCTGGTATCTACTCAAAGAGATACTGATTTCAACTGATTTACTGTTGTTGTTGTAATATTAAAGAAATGTTTAAAGATTTAAGTTAGAAAAAATGTTTATAATTTTTTCATCAATAAAGTAAAATCAGAAGTCTAGCAATGTCATGCTTTTTTATTCTGAAAGGTACAGAGAGGCCTTAGGCACAAGTGGATTTCTGGAAGCAGTAGATTTCATAAATTTGAGCTAAATTGTATCAGGCATGGAGTGCTGCCAAACTCTAATTCATTAGTTCAGCGCTTGGCAGAGTTCCGTTTTCTATCAACAGTAAAACATACAGGTTTCTTCTGGGGGTATGGAATGTTCTCACTTCCAAAAGTGGCATGTGCTTTTATTTAATATAAAACTTATAATTGTTAAAAACAAGTATAACACAAAAATCCTTGTGTTCTTTAGTTACAAGAAGATGACATTGGGGGGAATTTGTGAAATATTGCAATTTCTCTCCTGTCATTTGGGATGAGTGTTTTAAGAACTAAAAAAAAAAAAGTATCCTTAAGAATTTTTTAATTCATTCACATTATCTTGCAACAAAAGAATTATTATTTTTTTAGGCGCAGGGATGATACAGGAGCCCCGAATGCTTCTGGGACATGATGCCTTAAAAACGAGTATGGCCTAGAATCGAGTGGTGATGGCCCCTGCAACTCCACTAGGGTTGTTACTTCCTGAGGCCTTTATCAGGCCTGAAAAGCCTGAAGTCTCTGAGCTTCATGATATTTCCTTCCTTCTTTATCTATGATAGTTTTCTCCTCCTTATGTGCCTCAATTTTGATCAATTGAAAAGATGAAATTTTTTCTTCTTCTAAGTATTGAGCTAAAAGCTTTCCCAACTTCTAGAAGAGAAATAGTCCCCATTGTTAGTTGCTGTGTTAAGTGAGGTCCTTGGGTCAGGATTCTTCTAGTTCTAACATTATAGGATTTTAGAATACAGATTATAGGATCTTAGATTTCCTACCCAAGTCTAAATCATGTCTACTTCTTTCCAGCAAATTATAAAAGAAGTTGCAGCTCTTGGTTATCAGTAGAACCTGCTCATGTTCCCTTCATGTTGTTCAGACACCTATACCCACAGCACCCCAACAGAGAAATGGCGGGGAGGTGGAAAATAAGGTCATGTGCTTTCACTACATTAAATATTAGTATCCATAAAGAGGAAGGAATGCTGTTTTTTTCTTCAAGTCTTTTTAAATCACTTGTTCTATGCAAAGTATTATATTAAGCTGCAATGGTGGAATATAAAAGTGGGAAAAGATTCTGTTTCAGTTATCGGAAGTTTGCCGCTAGTAGCAGAAAAGATGAGCACTAAATGTCCCTATTTCAAGATAATAAAAAATAAAACCCACACATGTGATAAAAAAACAAGAAAGTCTCTCTAGATATTCATGGAAAGAATAGTTTTGAATAGAATGACCAAAGAGACCCTCAGGAAGAGGATGATCCTTTCATAGAAAAGATGGAGGACTTTTCTAGATTAAAATAGGTCAGGGCAGAGGACAGGCAGTGTGAGGCAGAAGTCATATATGAAGAAACTCAGTTTTTTGATTAATTAAGTTTTATTTATTTGGTGGACAGTTGAGGAGCAATTGGAAGGGGAGAGTCACGATCAAAATTAGTGAAATGAGAAGTTTGATTGTAGCAGGTAGGTTGGATTAAAGGAGATTAGTTATTAACTGTTTGCAAATAGTTGTGCAGTGGAGGATTAAAAAAAAAAACAAAAAAACAGTCTTCCGGAGTGCTATTAGGTGAAAACTTTGGTAGATTGCTTGCAGTCACAAGGTGATTCTTTTTTTTGTAAAAAACAAGTATGCATTAGTTGTAAATGGCTCTCTATTTATTTACAAACCATTTCTCACTCCTTGATATAATTATAGGCACTTATTTTGGTGTATTGTGGTTAAGAATCACATGACTTAAACAAATTATACTTATTGATTTAGCAGAACCAAGGGTGAGAGAGCAACATAGGGCCATTGAAATGAACAAGAAACCAATGATTATATTTCTGATTAACATTTGTTCAAGATATCTTAGTTATGCATCCTTTTCTTACTTGCTACTGCAGTCAAAATATGGCTTGCTAAACGTAATAATCTCTATTAGTTATAATTTTTTCTGACTTGTTATGGAAAGCAATACATTGGACTTTTTGTTTTGCTTAAAACTAAAATTGTGTTTTACTGTTAAAATATGGACTTAAAATAGTTCTGCCTATTTATTACTCTCATTAGACATTTATTTTCATGATTTCAACTTCAAAAGTATCAAATATTCCTGCCACTAAGAAGCTCTATAACCTTCAGTTTTAGTTTCTTCATCTGTATAATGGGGATAAAAATACTGTCCAGGGTGTTTGTACGGATTAAATACATTAACTTCTATGAAAGTGTTCAGCTAAAAGCAGAGTTTTTAAAACTAAAATACCATACAAATACATTTTTATTATACTCCAATTACCTAGTTTTAAAGTAAATAATCTTAGATTTTTTTTTTTTTATAAGACGTAAGAGCTTTTAAAGTCATTTTTCTTCACGGAAGTAGAAATTGTGATTTCTTTGTGAACTTATAGTAAAAAGTAATTATAAAAAAATCAAATAAAAATTCATGGTCATTAATTGATATTTATAGTTTGGTCATCCATTTAATGTTACTTTGTTTTGAAGTAGATGTGTAGTTGAAGTTTGTTTCTTTTCTTTCTTCTAAAAATAATGATGATGATAATCACAATAACAAAATTTATTAAGTCCTGAGAGTGTGCTAGGCACTGTGATTAAAATAAGATATGTCACTGAATTCTCATCCAATCTGTAAAATGGCTACTATTATTGTACACACTTCATATATATAATGAATCTCAAAAATATTTTAAAAATAACATGTCCGATATGACAAATCAAGGGAGCGAAGCAGAATTCCAGCTGAGACAGTCGGCATCAGAAGCCCATATCCTTGCTATATTAGGCTTGCTGTCTTTACACTGACAGGTAGGTTTTCTAGAAACACAAACTCTAGGAGGACAGATCTTTGTTTTAGCACTTTTTCCATATAATTATCCATCTTAATATTTCTTCGAAAGACCTTGTAACATTTTTAAACACATAGTTACTCCATACATATAGTTGAAGGGTTATTGGTGCCATATAATATCAAGGCAGGGACCTGGGTGCTCAAGTTTGAGCATCAACTAGAGGATGAAAATCTCCTTAAATTTTGTCCCATAAGTACCTAACTTGCCTTATCTTTATTAGAACTGACAAGGTCATGTAATAGCTTTACACCATAGGAATAAACTTAAAATAATACATATTTTAAAGATCAAAGGGACTTGTGTATTATAATCATCCTTGGACAGTTTTTGGTGGCTGTATTTTTGCAATTTAACATGTAGACCCAGAACTTTAAGAATGTGAAAACTCCAGGCCTTGATCAGTTTTTCTTAGCCTTTTAATGGTAAATAAAAATGTCTTTATGACAAATGTAAAGAATGTAGAGAACTTCAAAGTACAGGAAAGAAAATTATGACTGAAGCAAGACACGCTAAGTTTTAAATGCAAATGAATATGTTGATTGATTCAGAAAAGTGGTGATTTAAAAAGAATGTTGGCTTTTGCCTTAGTTTTTATAATTTAAGATTAAAACTCACACAAGCATTCAAACAAAATGCTGGTTGTTGCATATAACAAGGAACAACATAATTACTTTTTTTTTTTCCTGTGTCTCATCACCCATGTGCATGCTGCTGTTACCTAGGAGAGGAACAAGTGTACGTCAGCTGTAAAAATCCAAAGAATATAGGAAATTCCTATAATTGGTACCTAACTGGAGAGAGCTGCTTCACACAACGAAATGGTCTCAAACAAATCTTATTCTGTATGTTTCTTCAGATCACAAAGGGAAAGGAAAATTCCAATTAATGTAATTTTGCAGGGGAAAAAAAAAGACATGGAAGGTATTCTTAACATCCTAGATCTGCTTATAAATTCTCAAAGCCACTGAGACTTAGTGACTTCTGAAGACTTAAAGTATGTTAAAAAGATAGACCTGCATTTAAATGCTGATCTCAACTTTTCACTAGGGACCACTAAAAAGCCTTTCAGAAGAAAAGGCCAGGATCAGCAAAACATGAAATCATTACAGCAGCAGACTTTCTAGGTCTGCTTTATATTATATTTTTGAAAAGGACATTTGTTTAAGGATATGATAGTTTTATCCTGCATGGCATGCATGCTCATTTACTTGAGGGACAGAGGGGATCAGAGGGGAGGGGAGGAGTGCTTTGACAGTGAGATCAGAGACAGAAACGCCAGGGCACTGGCCCAGTCCCCAGCTAATTCTTAGTAATTCATCTGCAAAAGCATTCTTCTATACCTTATGAGGGCAAAAAATAAACAGCAGACAGTCTCTGTTTATAAATGTGTCCCCGAAATAGGAGGAAATGATTTTGGCTATTAAAAAGGTGACAATCGTGGAATGGTCCCCAAATGAATGTTCTTGCCTTCTTACAAAATCATTCTATCTAAATTATTCCTTTTGGTTAAAAAAAGAAAGAACTGGATCAGGCATTCCCTTCAAGCTCATTAACACAGCTGTGAGCATTAGCCAAAGAGGTCACTTTAAGACAAGCATATACCCCCCAGGAGCCGTGCACATCCTGTGGTTCGATGTGACCAAACATGTTATTGCTATGCTAGTAAATACACATCACGGTTTTATATTCGCAATGTAGATTTCCTCCCACTCTTTCCTCTTGCCCCACTCCCACCTCTGCTGTTAGAAAAAACATACCATAAGTAGATTTGAATAACTGCAAAATAAAGCCATTTATTTTCCCCAAAATTACCATTTCTTGTTCAAAAAAAAAGGTCTGAAAAAGTTTAAGCATCCTATTTTCAGCTGTTGAAAATAAGAAACTAAAGAAAAAAGAATGCTAACTCTAAAAACAATAGTATAAGAAGGCTTTCCATGAACTGTAACACTTGCAGAATAGATAAAACGCTGTGGGCTAGATGAGAATAGCAGAGAAACGGTTCATTAGAGCATCTTTCCTGCATTGTTTATCTACTGTGTATGTATAAAAATGCTCCCACTTGCCTCTGGGCACCTATATAACAAATTCAGAAACCATGAAAGAATAACTGAACTTAAAAAAAGAAGCCAAAATCACAGTCACTCCTTGCCAAACTAGAATCTCACTTCCTATCAGAAACGAGGAGAAAAAAAAGACAAAACAGAAAAGCTTCGCTATTTACTTTATGAAAATATTTAGGAGAAAAAATGCACTTAAGTGGAAGTTTGTTTTGACTGAAGTAGGCTTTTCTGGCAGTGTACTTTTAATAAAAGAGGAAGAAGTTGCCAGTTATCCACAAGCATTGAAAGCCATTTCAGAATTGGAATCCTTTCATAAGTCCTTAATGTAACCACTGCCGCTTCTAAATGTGAGCAGTCTCAAAGATTCCTGGAAGGATCTATTTTGGATAGGGTCATTTGCCGGTTTCTGATGTTCCATGCATATTTTTTGTGCACTTTACAAAATTTACTGAGCAGATGATTTTTCAAGATTTCCATTGACATAAATAATGGCAGAAAGCCTGAATCAAGATGTCCATCAGAGCAAATCAAGGACAATCATTCTGTTTTTGTTTGGTTTGTTTTTTAAGAATTTGGCTTCAAAATTACACTAAGAAACTTCACTTGGAGTAAAGAATATATGGCATGTGTGACAGTCTTGTATAAGTCAACGTCTATCACGTATTAATTTATATACATTTTATATATGCTTACTTTTATAACATCTTAATTAGTAAAAAGAGTTATCACAAGCATGCAGCATTATTACGTAGAATCTTAGGAAACGATTAAATGCAGAATTTTTTGCTGTTATTTGATATCAAATATAATAGAGAGAGTGTTTAGCATAAATTTTCTGGAAACATTTGAAGACACGGTAGTGTCATTTTATTTTGACTGAAATGGAACGTGGACTATTTCTTCAATCACCTACCTAAAACATTCAGCAAAAAGAGACGTATTAAATCTGAAGATTAAAGGCAAGCCAGCTTTATAGCAGATGAAATTAATTCTTAAACTTATTGCCTTGCGAGTTATGAGCAAAAGACTTTCTGATTGTAGATATTAAGACCTGGTAATGTCATCCTTCAAAAGCATGTGTTAATATAAAATCCTTATAAAATATGATTTTGGTGTCATTTTATTGACAGATATATCATCTCTTCTGAAGTTTGAAGAATGTCATTGAAGTGACTTTCCAAACACTTCAGGAAGACTTTGCATTTATTGTACTAGTATATTTTATATCCTATAAAAATAGTATAGTAACCCTCAAGTAGTAATTTGACGTGGAGCTGCACTAGTTTATATTAATGCTTGTCTTAGTCTTTATTCATAAAAGATTCCTGTTACTTCTTCCTGAATTTGAAAAGTTGCTGGGTGAATATCTGAATGTATGACTAAAATGTCAAAAGTTTTTCTTTATGTAGGCTATCATTTTATATTATAAAACCTATAGTGTAAACTGTGGAGTGGATGATAATTTAATAGAGTAAGATACCCTTTCCCATAAGGCATGAACAGTTTCTTCTTGCTATTGAGAAATCATATTTTGTCTTAATTAAGATTTTCGAGCTTCTGTGGTACTAAATGAGGTGCCTAAAATCCCTTAACGTTGCTATCATGTATGAGAAAGGAAGAACAAAAAAAAAAAGTGACAAGGTAAAAATAATTAATTCAGAACACTTGGAAGAAACCTAAGAATCTTAATAGAGAGATACTTCATTTACAAGTACCTGTTCAGACCAAATCACGAGTGCTTGAAGAATTCTGTTTCTTTGGTGTTTGCTGCTATTATTTAGACAGTCATCCATAGAGGATTTTTGGCGGTCATCATGCAATACATGTTGGGCTGGATATTTTTTTGACTGTCATCATTGTGTTGTACAATAGATTTTCTCTTTAAAACCCCTACAGAAGACTAATGAATATCTGATTTAACATGACTTTCATTTTCCTGCTATTTTTATATCAAACACCAAGGATGATGGGAAATCTGAAAATCTATGAACACTCCCACTTCCAAATTCGTTCTATGAATGTACTTGCAAATCAGAACAATATATGTGACTCAGGGTCTAGAAGAAATTTTTTTTTTGGGGGGGGGATTAAAAGGGTCAAAGTGACCCCCAAATGGGATTTAAGTAACTGACAAACATAAGAGGTTTTTAATATGAAAGAATGTGACTGCTGAGACAGCATTTTCTACTCTATCCTATTTTTGTATAAAGAAAAGACTTAGTGAATTGAAGAACATTTGTATGGCCTTTTGGCATGTTTTTCTCCCTAACGTATACATACTCACCTCCTATCAACATTTTAAAATGTAAGTGGAAGGATTTATAAGGAACATTGAATCTAATGTACAAAGGTAGTCTCCGGATACTCTTAGCCTTCTTTTACAGTGAATGATTAAAGGTATTCATACAGGGATTCAGGATCCTTGACATTTTTACTTTTTCAATGTCAGTTTTGTATATAGCAAATGCCTAATGTTTTACACATTTGATGCATGTACTTGTTCCCAGAACTATAGGTATTTCCTAGTATAAATATTTTATAAAACGCACGAATGTTTTACTAATTAACTAAAGTGGTTCAAGACTAATAGGCTCTAGTTTTTTATTTGGATGGTATCTTCTTTAGTTTGTAATAACAACACTATAATAAGATATTATATACAGCAAGGTTCTTCTTATCACATGAACGCTATTAATTAGGATGAAAAACAAGAATGGGAAACAAGATCATTGTTCCTAAGAGACAGTTACTTATAAATTTTACAAAGTTATAGCACTCTCTTTGTCCTTCGTTTTAAAACATTTCCTTCTTTATATTGTTCCCTGGCAAATAAGCCCACTATCATTAAAGCAAATTAAAAATCTCTTTTGGAAATGGTGTGCCCAAACCAGGAGTGGGAATTATTGTTCTAAAGAGTTCTATTTGCATTTCCTCTTTACAAATTTTTATATTAGAAAGCTCTAAAAATTCACCCTTTTTGCCTTTCTTGGACTAAAAAGGGTTCCTCTGTGATAGTTATTATTGCTCTTCAGGAAGATACAGGACCTGTTTCCCCAAGGGAAGAAATTGGAAGTGTGTTCCCTGGCTGAGTTTATTCTTCTAAAATATGTAGGTGCATAAGGCTTATGACTCATCTAATTATCTGTGAGGATGCATTTTTTCTTCCGTTTCCTTTTCACATTCTACCTGAACTGTGTAACAGTCATAGCATCTCTAAATGAGTTTCAATTGAATAAGACTTCAGTTGAAACCTTCTATCACTGAGGAAGTTATTTGCATAAGACATAACCTCTCCTTCATCACTCTCCCAGAGTTTGGTTTGTTGTTCTGTCTGGCCAGCGGAGTGTCCCCTTCCTTCCTTCCTTCCTTACTAGATCTTTTGTGACTTTCCTAAGCCTGTAAGCCCAACAGAGAAAGAACACCTTCTCCGAGAGCTCACCTACATTTTTTTCAATTTAAATACTACCACTGTACTGTATTTTATGCTATAGCATTTATATTAGATGTGTTTATATTTTACTCTGGATGTACTTATATAGATGTATTTATAGTGTATTTTATAAACATCTCCATTATGAGGTCAGTGTGATCAGAACCATTTTTCCAGTAACTAGCAGAAGGACCACTGTCCAAAACCCCAAAGCCAGGGCTGGATGAACTTAACCATGAAATTTCTTCATTCTCGATCTTAGATTCCTTAATACTAAACCCTATATCTACTTCATAGGATTGTTGTGCAGCCCAGCTGGGGACAATTATGGGAAAGTAGAAAAAGGAAAATTGCATAAAAATGAGTCATTAAAAAATTATACTCTAGTCTTGTTGCTGTCTAAGACACTTAAGATGTAGTTGATGAAACAATTTTGTTTTGATGTATTTATTATATATTTTAAGAAAAATAAGTTAATTTTTAATGCCTGTTTTCTCATTTTATTTACTTTAATAAAATTTGCAGTTATTTTTAAAGTTTGCAGGAATTTTCATTTCAGAAGCCAAATTCTAATACTAGTATTTACTTGTATTTACTTTTTTCTTTTAGTATTTTAATTCTACCTTTATTCGATATCACTTTGCGCTCTCAAAATGTATCTTCATTCATTCTGTAACATTTTCGTGGGCATATACTATGTGCCAAACATTCTTAAGTGCTAGGTGGAGAGTAGTGACCAAGGCTGTCACCTTTATTTTTATTTAAAATTCAAACATCAAGTATGAATAAGGCCATTGAAACTATTGCTGATTTAAAAGTCAGAAAATCAAAATGAGTTTAAGCTATAATTATTAAAATACCATTTTTTGATATAAAATCAGTTTTCTAGGTCTTTGGTGAGGAGCATTTTATTTTCATATTGAATTCGTGTAAGATATTCACTGGGACAATGTTGATAAATGGAACTATATAAAAGTTTATTAAAACTTATAAGTTTGCTAGACCATACAGAAGTTTAATTCTGTTTGATTTCCCCAAAATGAGCAGAGCCAAAACAATGGAATAAAATGGAATTAATTGTCCACATTCTGAATTCAAAGGAACATGTTCTGATATTTACATATATCTCCCCAGACATTTATATCAGAAGCATCATTTGTTCTATTAATGCTAACAAAAAATAGCAATCACCAACACAATATTTCCTAACCCAAAGTACATTTAGGTAGTCATCTAAAATGGTTTCATATAAAATCAAACCCCATGTTTGTAAATGGTACAGAGACAAGACTTACAGCTACTGAACATACTGGCACTTTGTAAATTAAGAATTATTGATGTGGAATAGATTTCATATGGTGTTACCAGAAAATAAGGAATGATAAGGCGATAAGATCACTTTGTCAAAACTCAGCATCTTGGTTATCTCAAATAATCCTAGCACATGCACCATTCTCTCCCTCTTTCTGCTTCCCATCCCTAAACTTTGATGCCTTCTGCTTTCCAATTCTTATTTCTCCTTTTTCCCCTTACTCATAACGCTTAGCCCAGAATTCCTATTGCATACATGTTCTTGTCTCTCTTTTTAGTTTTCTTCATATTAAAGGGTTTGCAGAATTTCAAATAAAATATATAAAGACATTCTAAATTTCTTTCTTTAACTCTCATTGTTTTAATCACATATCCGTTTTTTCTTTTTTCCATTGTTAGGTATGTAGTTGCTTATCTTTTGTGATGTCCCAAGTTGTTCTTCAAAGTTAGCTTTCAATAAACTATAAAAGAGCAAAATAATAAATATTACAAGCAAATGTGGAAAAAATGCAGAAGAAAAGGTAGTGCCATAAAAACGAACCAGAAAAGATGTATTTCCTGGCAGAGGATGCAGACACAGAGTGTTCACTGCAGACTTGACTTTAAGCTTTCCAGGGCAAGATAAGAGAAATGTGTTACACATGATCCACAGTGTCCAGAGCATGCATTTCTCAAAATAAGAACAAACTGTTTCTGATCCTAAGAGAACATTTCTCCTGATGGTACAAATAAAACTATCAGTGGAGAAGGTACGTTGGAATTAACTGGGGGCTGTTAAGAAACATTTATTTTTTGGGGGGGGCTTTGCCCCCCCCAAAATAAATCAAAATCTTTGTGGATGGAAACCCAAAATTATTATTGTTAGAATACGATGAAGTCAATTATAATGTGCCCTGAGGACTGAGAATACCTGACTTAGAGTAGAGAGGACTGGTTCCTATACTCCAAGCACGTAAATACCAGATATATGTGCTCGTCAGTATTATTCCCCTGGGTTTTCTGAGTTCTAAATCAAAGAAATTGAATTAGATACTTTACAGGGTCATTCAGGTATGCAATATTTTCCTCCTTATCCTTCCAACAGTGGACTTTTTACCTTTAATAGTTCTCATGTTGCACATTTTCCGGGAAAAGCTAGGATATACATGGATTGCCACCTGTGGTCATCATAATTAATGGTCAGTTCTGGCAATATGAGCCAGACACTTTGTATGACTGAATTCTGGGCCCCAGGAGGTACATTTAGTCTTTCAGACAATAATTGGCTAAAAGTGCTCTTGTCATAAATCAGTAGCCATTGACTCTAGCAAGCATGTTCTTTTATGATTTAACCATTCCTTAAACCCCAAGAATACATATATATATAATAAGGCAATAGGGAGTGAGCAGAAAATAGCATTTCTAGAAGCAGAAAGGAAATCAGCTGATGGAATTACCTAATGAAAGGTGTATTTCAGATAAAAAAAAAATTAATCTTGTCACAAAAATAACCCCCTAACACTGAAAAAGACTGCTTGAAAATAATTCAGATGGCTTAGTTATTAACTATTTATCATTTGTGACTGAATATAAGCTGATGGGAACTGTTTTGGAGTTAATGAAAGCAAAATCACTTTATTTCAAGGGTTCGCATTGAGAGTCAGATTGGGTGCTAGAGAGCAGATGTTGTGCTATGGGGCAACCTGAACCTCTTACGATTGACTGGATTGGGTGACCAGATGTACAAGTCAGTCATACACTTTGAAAAGCCGAAGTACTGATTGTCAGGATGCTTTTAATTTTAAAGTAATAGTAATATATTTGGGATATGTTCAAATTCTTAGTGATACTGGATATTAATAGTCACTGCAAGTTAGTCAAGAAATAGCAGCTTACAAATAAGTGCCTATGTGGTTTCATTTTTATTCACAGAGAATTGGGGGAAAAGGAGATGAAGTTAGAAAATTTCGTATTAGCCTCTGTTAGTTTCATTGGTAACTTCTGTGCTGGAGTCAAATGGGGAATTTGTTCTGATTGCAATATCCAACTGTGCCAAATTTCTGAGCGATTAAGACTTGTTAATAGCGGTGAAGAGTCAGTAAGACTGCTCACAGATTCAAATGGCAACAATGAGCAGTCAGAACAAAAACCAAATTATTTTAATGGAGCAAATTTGATTCACACATAGTGTGACAGCTGATGTCAGAAGAAAGTCTTCTGTTAATGTTTTAGATAGTTATGTTATTACTCGGATGATTTGACAGAATCCACCATGGTGTATGCAAAATAGGACATGGCAGATGTCAAGGCAGAAGAAGATGCACATGCAATAGCATTGTCTAGAGATTTTGCCCTTGAGAATTGGGGAGAGTGGCATTTCCTTCCTGACTTCTTTTTGAGTGTTGGGGGGTTATTTTTGAGACAAGATTAAATATTTGTTTTATCTGAAATATACCATTCATAAGGCAATTCCATCAAGATGATAGAAGTATCATCTTATTGCTTTGGATTCTCACTATGGGAGACTGTTTCCTCAATCACACAGATATACAAACTGTCGATCTTGTTTTACATTATTTTACATTAAATGATATTGTTTCCTTTTATTTCTTAGGAGAATTTTGTGTGGTTTGATCAAAGTCGTTCCTCTGATGCATACAGGCTATTTTCAATGGCATATTAACATCATTAAGACTATCATTAAGTTCAGCACTTTAGATGAACAGATAGCACGGACTGTAAAAAAAGCTTGAACACACAAAAACCATCATAACCATATTTTAAACACTTCATGAGATTTACTTCACTCACATAAATAATGGATGCCATGTATTGAGTGCCTATGATGTGCCAAACAAATATTCCAGATCATTTGGTCCTCATAAGTCAATGAAAAGAGCATGTGTTATTTTTGATGTTTTATAGAGGAGGATGCCAAGGCTCAATGAGACAGAGTGCTTTGCTCAGAATCTCTCAAATAAATAATAAAGGTGGGTTTCAAAGCCATTTCATATGATAAAGAAGTTCATGCATTTTCTATTGAGCTAAAATGGACTTCCACCTAGACTCTCTTCTCCTCCTCAAAAAACTCTTTTTTTTTTTTCTTATTGTGCATGATTACTGAAAATATGATGAGTCACACTGTTCATGGGTATTCCTTTCAGCTTCAAACATTTTTAGAAATTTTTGACATAGAATTGAACAGATTTTTCTCTCCTTTTGGGCATTTTTAAATTGTGCTTTTTAGTAAAAGCCAAGTAATCGATTATGGACAAAGAAAATCAAATAATCCTTGTGGTTGATGACATTTTTAGGCCAAGCAGCTTTTTGAGTAGCTGGAAGAGACCACCAGTGAAGAAAGAATACCCTTTATTCCTGTATATTAATAGCACATAAGTAGCTTTAGCAGAATCTGTAACAATAGCGCTACCTCTCACTATTGCAGACAGACTGAAAAAAAATGTGGATAGGTTAAATGTTCTAAAATGTATTATAAAATTACATGTCACAGCAGCTGAAAGCCAATTTCCATTACAACATAGCTTCACTGTGCAGAAGTTGAGTCATCTCTATTTTGGTAACTGTTTTTTATCACTAAAGATAATTCACGCTATATTTTCATCCTCATGAGGGAGGCAAGAGAATCACCCCAAAGTTTTGACCTACAAAATTGCACTTGATAAAGCAGACTGAGAAAATAGTGATAGATATTCTAGTGCTTTCGTTGAGCTTATGGTTGGAGATTTCAATAGACAAGATTTGACTTAAATAGGTTACCAGGATTCATCCTTATGTTATTACCTGACTATATGACTTGGCTTACCTATATCAGTCCCTGGCTCATCACATGCAATGATAAAATATTTATTGAATAAAATGAAAAAAAAATGAGAAATCCTTGTGACTCACATTGCTGGACAATAACATTGCAGGGTAAATAAATATAATTTCCATAAGTCATTTAATGGACCCTTATATTCATAAACACGTGTAAAATTTGGGGACAGAGAAAATGGAGACATATATCTTGCTTTTATTCATTATTATTATTATTATTATTATTATTATTACTTCTTAATTTGTAAAATGTCAAATTAAGGTCCAACATTGATTCAGATTGCAACTTCAGTCTCCATTTCAAGAGCTTAGACGGTGCTAGCCATCTGAAACTACACCATTTACGTAGATAGTTTTGTTACTCCTCATTTCTAGAGGGTGCAACCGATCTAGCAAATTGAATTCTCAAAGTATATACTCAGTCCCCACTCCCAACCTTCAATACATGATTATTATATGATGCAGCAAAGTCAGGTTTAGACTGCATTGCCATCTGGAACACAGGGACTCTTGAAGAAGAACAGGTGCTGCACCGAAGGACTGATTTATTTTCTACCTTATCACTTGCACTTAGAGTTTAAGAGTATTCAGCATGATGGAGAGGAAGTAATAGCAATTGAGGAGGCACCATAGCAGACATTGTCAGAGGAACTCTTTCTCACTTTCTAGGAGCAGGAAATGTAAGCGAGGGTGGCTTAGTGTCACTGCCGTCAACATTACCAGATCTTCAATTCTCCCTCTGTCAAAAAAGATATTACACAAGAGAGAAAAAAAAAAAAGATGGAAAAGAACATGCCAACACCTCTCTCCCCTTGCAAATGTGTACTACAATTTCTCCCACTTGTATTTTTTCTACAAGCGTTTTTTTTTTTTTTAATGACTCCTGACAAGTTTACTTCATGGATTTTCAAATTCTCCTTGACTGTTCTCATTGTCCATCCTCCCCTCAGAACATTGCTCTTTATAAACCACTAGTTATTTGTATCTCCTAAACTTTGCCTTCCGGTGTTCTGTTGTGAAATTACCTTGGTAGTGAAGTACAGGTATTTGGTTCAGTGTTCCACCTTATAACTTTAGAAAACCTTAAGCTTTATGTGAATCAAAGTGAGACAGATTAAGAAAAGAAAAAAAATGACAGAAAATGCCTTTTATAAAATGAGATCTGTGGGAAGAAAATGGAGGGAGATGTAGAAAATATAAATTGGATACACACAGCTGGAGTTTAGATTATTTTTTCCCTAGCTGAGCTTTGAAGCCAAATGTTCAGTTTAAGCTATGATACTCGCCCCCCTACAAGTGCCTCTGCCCTCCCCTAAGTCATAGCCTCATAAACCAGTTATCACAAGAAAGACTAGAAAATATTTCTCATTTATTTTTAACACTTTACAATTTGCTGAAATTTGCTGCATCTTGCAAATCTATGGTATCTTAAAATTGATAATTTTAATGGCAGGGGAAATTATAATACATTGCACAATTGATGCCATCTTAGAGTCAATGAAAGCATTATTGTTAACAATATTAGTTAATAGTAATCTTCCCCACCCAGGAATGGTTTTCATAAACCTAGGTCTACGATACAGGGAATTGGAAAAATCTCATTTCTCACACGTGATTGCCACCTTGTAACTACAGCTTATTTCCAGTTTCTATGGCAGAAATATCGATCAACACACCATGCTTTTTTCTCTTTAAATAATCAATTGTTTGAAAGAATTTTAAACATAAATTTGGATGAAGAGTTGAGGATGTTAAATTACCATCTCATCCATGCCAGATGCCACTTTCACATTGCTTTAGAAGACACTGGAGTGTATTTATAGATGGTTTGTTTGCTCTCATGCATGTTGCTAGGTTTATATATGATGCTGCTTGAAGTATTTTCAGATGTACTGTAGCAGCAAGCCACCTTGCAATTCGGTCTTGTATTCTTTAAAAATGTGCTTTTGGGAAAAAATAAATAAATAAATAAAAAGAAGAACGAACAACAAGGTTTAAATGAAGAAGCACACACATGTTAGAGAAAAATGCAGCGAGAGAATTGGGCGTGGGACCAAAATTTCAGTGACTCTGAGTCTCCAGGGTCATCTTATGCTGCGTGAGCAGCAGGGCTGGTGCTTCCAGGTCCCGCTGGGGTGGCTATGTATATGAACCATGGTGAATTAGAGTGCCAGAAGGAATGGCTTATTCTGGATTATTAAAACAGCTAATTCTGTGATAAAGGGTGATTTATATCACTTATTACAAGTTTGTGTTTTTATCTAAATGAAATGACCTATATCTAAGAACCTCAGGGAGTGTTTTGAATTTTAAATTCTCCTGAATACTTATCTCTGCTGTACTGAAAATGGGAAGAGGATATAACCATTGAGGCTTTTGTTTTTAAATTGCATATTTTTGTCAACATTGATTATCAGAGATATTTTGAAAGCACATAGAGGCTGTCCTAGAAGATTTTATAAAGAAATAATTTTATTAAAAGTAAAATTGTTCAACATAAAAATATCATTATTGGATATAACTATTTTAATGCTATCAAAATACTATTGATGCAAATTTTCAAGAGTAGGAGTCCTGATTTGCTTTAATACATTCTAATTTCTATATTTTTTAAGAGACCTATCTAACTAATAACACTCACAGGTATTTATAGGTAGAAGTCTTTCTCATACTAACCTCACTGTGGACTTTTTAAAAGAACACACAAGAATTTCATGTATTCCTAAACTAAATTATTCCATGAAACAGTCAATCTTGCTAATGTTACTTTTGATTAATTTATCACGTGAAAGGTCTAAACTTGACTTTTAAGATGTTTTCTTAGTGATGCCTTTTTATAACCTTTCATTTCTTGATGAGTAACATAAGAAGAGGTAATGCAGTCATCGAGATGAAACACAAAGTGCTTGCCAGGGAACCTGGGGTCAATCCAATTCTCTTCGTAAGCAAATCTTTTATCTCCCTTTGATGTAGGCCAGGGTTCTACAGAGCACTAAACTAATGAAAAAGTGTGGTCTTTTTCTCCATTAGTAGGATACAGAATTTAGATTTAAAATTATAGAATCATAGAGTTGAAGAAGACCTTGTAGTCATGAAATCCAACTTTTCCAGCCATGTAAGAATTCCAATTTAGAATTCCTTAGTCTCATTCAGCCTCTATGTAAATGTATCTATCATTTTTAAAGGTAGCCTATTTCACTATGGGGCTTCAGTTACAAATGAAGTTAAATTCAGCTTCTCTGTTATTTTTATCTGTTGTTCCTCTTTCTACTCTTTGAACTAAAAATAAACAGATCAACTTTTCTCTTAGCAAAGTTTTGAAGCAGCACAACAAGCCTGTTAGATGTTTTATTGTGGATAGATCCAGATTCTGTATTCCAAATTTATTTTATTTTTTGAGATCTTGCATTTCTTGTACAAAAATCTGATACAGACTTTACATGGACGTGGGATTGCCTATATATGGTCTGACTGTCGGAAAGTACTTTTGAAGTCTTGTCTCTCGTGATATGGCTCTTCGATCTATGAATTTATATTTTGAGAAGTATCACTGAAACATCTTACAAGAAAATGTCACTTTCAACTCTGGCACATAAAATGAGTATTGCAAGAATCCAGAAAGCACATGATATTGTTAGGATACACATCTTAGATATAATAAGATCTGAGCAGGTCCTTAAGGAATCCATAGAATTTTGACTAGAAGAAAGAATCAGGAGTATTTTCCTTCTGTCTGACATAACACTTTGCATTGAATTCCTGAATTTTATTGACCACATGATAATTGAGAACCTCAATTTTTTTGAATTGTACTCTATCAACCATATCTGTAGTCATACATTTTAATTAACTTTTTTAATGCTATAGTCTATACTTGACATGAATTACCATTAACTTCTATGTTGTTGATTTTTATCCACTGCTATAGCCTATTAAACTTATTATGATTTTTTACTGTCCTTGTTGCCGTGAACTATATGATATCTTCTGTTTGGCACACATGCCTTTAATACCTTAATTTGTTATTGATTTAAATATGGTAAAAAGGGAAGATCTTTGAACTGCATTTTCAGTTTACATAGATACCAGAAAGTAAACTCAGTTGTGAACCCCTAAGATGTTACTAACTGGAGTAATCAGGAGAATTTTTTTGAAAGGTGTAGCCTTTTAATAATGGATTAGAACATGAGAGAAATGAGGAGTGGGAAGTATATTTAAAGTAATTCAAATATATTTCTGGTGGTGGGAAGGTACTAGGTAACATGGTTAAATGGGAACACTGGTTGCAAATAGGAAAGAAATGAAAACATGAACCTGAAGTAATATCTATTTTTTCCTTTGCTCCCGATCAGAAAATCAGCTTTAATTTTCTAATTCTCTGATTCCTTATACTTGCATAAAACTTCACAATTTAAATTGAAATCATATCTATAGGCACATAGAAATTTGGTAGATAATTAAACTGGACTAGGCATTTGCATTTGTAACCTCTGTGGACAGAGAGCACCTCCTTCCTTTTTATAGCAGCAGAAATCCCAGGTCGGCGTTTGACTGACTTGGTGTGGGGCCACAGAATCAAACGCATAGATGGTGAGCAGGGGCTGAGTTCTCACTGTAATGTTGTCTTCTGTTATCAGAACAAGGATGGCAATGCAAGCCATTACAAAGTCTATTGCAACTGGAATCATATATTTATCACTTTTGTAATCTTGTAATCTCTGTCTCAGAGGCACTTGTCCCAAGCAACAACCAAAATTCACACTGTACTGCAGTTGAAGATGACCACTGAGATAGAAACTGAAAGTTGTGTGAAAAATCAGATAAAGACGTGCACTTAGTTTCTTTGGATTTTATTTATTTCCCAGACTTTTTCTGAATGCTCCACAGTGTCTCAGCTACATTTCCCCATAATTGTTATTAATGTTTTCTAATAAGCAATATTGGAAAAAATCATGTGACTGAGAGTTTGTGAATGTAATATTTTCTATTCTGGTTTAATCTTTGAAGTGACAAATTGTAGGGTTAGTAATCGAGATGTCAGAAGTTCAGAAATACGCACCAAAAAATCAGAAGAATTTGCCATGTTAAATCACACATGTAAACCCTTTATGGTTAGGAACAATATTTGTAAAGTATGCACTCTTTTCCTTTCAAATTAATTATATTTTTCAGAAATTATAGAGAGGCAGCATATCTCTGATAATCAGTGGAGATGAATTTATCACAGGTGAGACTCCTGTGAGACTGCCACTTCCTTGACCCTTTCTTTCTATTATGCCTGCTTTGCAGTTGGAGACCAAAAGTCCAAATGATAGTTTAAAATATAAGTTAAATTTTATATTTAATTATAAAATATATTATCTTGCCCAAGCTGTATGTAGAGTAAATAGGCACCGATTTGAATTACACATCTAAATATCTGGTCTTTCTTTTCATTGTTCTTATTGTTATTTCTGTATTTTAATCTGGCAGCATTTTATTATTTTAAATTAATATCTGACTTCAGTTTTCACACTGGAAAAGGCATCATAGAATATGAAAACTATTGTAATATCCTTTAAGCAATGTATCATTTTGGAGCATTAAGTCTCTGAATATTAGAAAATTCATTCATGAAAAAACACTAATTACTTTACTTACTACATTTAGAATTAAGGATTTATATTATATATGATAGTCACTGTAGTTTTGCTTTTTTTTTTTTTGGTTTTAAATGTTTATTCATCTCTTATGTGTTTCGTTTCAAGTAGCAAGATAGTAGAGGAGATACACTGAAATAATCCTTTCCTGCAGAGCTAAGAAACTACATCTATCTCCTGTTTCTTTCTTTGTGTGTGCAGAAAGTGAAAATGCTCATTCATAATAAGAAAATGTAAGTCTGGTAGGCACCAAGGTTTTAATATTTAATTTTCTACATTATAAAACAGACTCTTCTCTGCCTTCCCATAAATGCTGAAATGGATAAGATTAATTAAACATTAAACCATTATTCTTCGTAAAAGAAAAGTCCATTGATAGTCATGTTTGATGTACTTTTTTTCCAAGGTGATCTTTCTGAAGCCTAATTCTTATCCCTTTAAAAAATTTTTAAGTAATTAGTAATAAGGAATGTCGTCATTTTTCTCTTTTATTTTAGTCTGGTATTTTTATGAAAGACTTTAATATGAATTGTGGATTGATTCCAGAATAGATAATTTATTTGATATTATCAGACCCAGCACTTAGTTTGTAGAACTGTCTGGCAGCATTAGAAAACAACTTTATTCTAGATCTTTTAGCTATAGAGGATACACACACACACACACACACACACAACACACACAAACACACACACACACACACCTTTTTATGCATATATTTCTATCATGCATTTTTACCTTCTAACATGTATAAACACAATTCATAATTGCTTGAGCTTCTTAAACCATGAGTGTAATTACCATGGACTTAATTATAGCATTAGTGAGATTCTGTTCATCTCAAAGAGGTTTTCTCTCCCTCTCTCTCTCCTTTTGTTAGGCAAGGTTATTATCTATTTTCACTGTCAGATGATGACATACCTTCTGCATTTTACAATGATATTGAAAGGAAGCCATGGAAACATTCAGCATAAAATATAAATATAATAGAATTGCTGATAACTATCATTCATGGTTATGTTGTAATTGTTCTCAGAGGATTGACTTCTGTCCTGGGGTGACATCAAAAAAAAAAAATGTTTCCAGTAGTCAAGTGTGTATAACTAGGAGTCAGGAGAATATGTCTGCCATTGGGGAGACAAATTGTTTAGATAGGCCAAGATCAAACTAACCCCTACTGTCCCTTTTCTGACCCTTTCTGAGGGTAGAGTTTCAGTAGATCATTAAACTCATGTACTAGTGAAAATTCTTTGAACAGGCTTGTAGACTAGCTGCTACATCCTCTTCTACTAGCAGGCACCTCATATTGGAACATAATTGTGGAAGCTCACGATCTCCTAGGGGAATTAAAGCAGTAGGAAGAGATGTAACACCAGCATTTATTTTCAGCATCCTCACTACTTCCTCCTTTCTAAACAGTAACCAAAGCAAAAGTTTACAACCAATAATACAAACTGGGGGCTGAATACTAGAGGGTGAGAGCAGAGGGGTGTTAATAAACCCACTGAGTGATATGAATTAAATAAAATAAATAAACCTAAGGAAGACCTCTGTGGTATCCAACTGCCATAACTTTGATTAACCCTGCTGTGTTTCAGTACTGGGTCATGCAACCCTTCTGACACTGTTTCTTTGAGATGTCAGTCACATTTCAATAACTTTTCAGCATGAGCTTGTAAGTCTTGTCTCTTCATTGACTTTGAATGAGGCAGGTTACTTATGAATGCAGCTTGAAGTGTCACTCAGAGATACTTGCATTGTGTTATCTTTGATTGGCATGTCTGGGGGTTGTGGAAAAATTCCAGCATATCCAAATGTGCTTCTCTAAACACTGAATATCTTTACACAAGTTTTTTCTCCAAGAGAATCAACTCATACCCTTATGATGATAATCTGTTATTGCAGTGTTCCCTCTCACTGTAGATGAAGTATATCCTGAAGGAATAGGCTCACGGGACTTGAGAACTCAGACTGCGTTAGCAATTCTGATCCCCAAGCCTTTGGGGCTACAATTTAACTAATGTATCACATTAACTGCCACATGCAGAGCCTATCTAACAACCTAATTACTTTGATGAGAATACCTGTGTAATATCCGCCTACTTGGCAAAAATAAGTGGTGCTAAACAGACCCCAAAGCATCCACTTCACCTGGAAGAAAATAATAAAAGTATCCCCTTCATTAACAAAACACCATATATATAAAGAATTGATTTGCAATAGATCCTTATGGGCAAAGAAGTGCTTTTGTCTCCAGTTCTGACTCCATTACAACAGATGACGTGAGCTGTTGGTGTCCATACTAGTACAATTGGAAAAAACTATAACTTGAGTTGTTATATAAATATATAAATTTATTTTATATTACATATATTGTCTGTATAATATAATTATATAAATATAAATACATATATATCTCTCAACAACAAAAAACCTTGAAATGCATACAAGAGCTGACTCCAGAGATAGCTGGATTAAGGTCATGCTCAAAATGCCCTTTCCCACAGCATGAGCCTTTTATTGGTTGTAGTGCAAATATCACACACACACACATGTATCTGCAGTGTACTGAGTTTTTAGGGAAAGAGTCAATACCAAGGTCGCACAAACTCTCATTATCTCATAGATAGGGCTGCTTAGGTTGGACATAGACAGACCTATCACAGTAGGGAAAATGCTCCAGGAAGAGATTCCTCCCCCACCCCAACCAAACAATGCTTTACTAAATATTAGGGATCAAAAGGAACAGAAACATCCAGACAAGCTAGAATTTCTCATCAACAAAATGGTCTTGGAAGAGGAAGCCTTCAGAAAACACTTGTGTTAGCCTGCTTTTCCACTGAGTTCCTGGGTCTATGAGGCCAGCTTCTTATGAAACTATCCAAACCAGGGAGAAAATCTGCCTCCAGGCACATCTGGATTTGTCTCTCCTCATTTAGAAACCAAATTTCAATTAATTTACTATTATTAATCCTATGGGTAAGGATTATCTTTTGATAATAGAGATTTTTTGGTCCATCATGGGACAATTATAATTTATATATTATTACTCATTTAAATGTCATGTTCTCTACTTATCATATAGCAAAGCTCAATTGATTTAAGGGAATAAAAGTCTTGATTGCCATTGAATAAATTATTGTGGCCTCAAATAGGTTGAGGACAATAGGAACATTTAGGAAATACCAAAGTCAAATTTCAACTATTTCAAAATTTTGCCTGGTGTCAGCCTTATTTTTTTTCTTAGAAAAGGGAAGAAATTGTCTTTTCTCTTTTTTGTCATGCCTGCCTCCCTACTGCCAGGATAAAGATATGTTGATGCTTTAATTAATGATTAGTTTGTTAATAATGGGTTAAACAGGCCTTTGTAATGATCTTTGACGTCTAATCATCATTTACAACGTTGTTTTCATATTTAAACAACTGATTTACAAATTAAATCTTAAAAAATACAATGCATTTATATACTTACCTTGTCTACATTGATCAAGTGAGTGTTGATTTAAAAGAGGTAAAATTTACTCTATGAGTCCAGCATGTTCTTGAATAATGTCATCTCATTCAAAGTAGTTTTATTATAACAGTGATAAGATACCATAGGAACGTAACTTTTTATTAAATTTATTGGGGCGACATTGATTAATAACATTATATAAATTTCAGGTGTACAACTTTATAATACTACATCTGTTTACCCTATTGTGCTCACCGCTTGAAATCCAGTCTCCTTCTGTCACCGTATATTTGACCCCTTTTAACCGTCTTCATCTTCCTCTCACTTCACTTCCTCTATGAGAGCAACCGTTCTGTTGTCAATATCCACGAGTTTGTCTTATTTGTTTGCTTGTTGCTTTTTGATTTATGTCTCAAATATGAATTAAATCCTACAGTTCTTGTCCTTTTCCATCTGACTTTTTGCACTTAGCACAATACTCTCAAGATTCATCCATGTTGTCACAAATGGCAATGTTTCATTTTTTTAATGGCTGAGTAGTATTCTATTGTATATGTGTGTGTGTGTGTGTGTAAATATACATATGTGTGTGTGTGTGTACGTGTATGTATACACCACATCTTTATTCAATTATCCTTTAAAAAACACTTAGGTTGTTTCCGTGTCTTGGCTATTGTGAATAATGCTGCAAGGAACTTAACTCTTGTTTATATCAATTAGCCTTTGGTAAGATTGATTTTGTAATACATCTATGTCATTTTGCTTAAAGTTTCAGAACCTATCAATGACGGTAAGTGAGGACTTAATATGTACTAGAGTTTACTAGAGAACAATATTATTTGTTAGTTAAGATAGTTAAATAAAAAGTGAAATAGGTTTGGTATAGCAAGAAAGTTACTACTACAGTGCAGCAGACTCTGGAACCACATAATCTAAATATTTATATGTGATGTGACTAGGTTTTTTACATCTCTTTGCACCTCAGATTTTTCATCTGAAAATCAAGATATTAATAGAATATTAAATGAGTTGGTATAAGTAATATACTTAAAACTGACTGGCACATGATGAATGCTCAATAAAGTTAGCTGTATTTGATATTAAAAACTAGAATTTGTAGATTATTTTGAAGAATTTTAATCAAGAAGTAAATATCATATACTAATACATTAATAATACTGAGTTAATGATTTCTAAAACTATATATTTTAATTTAAAAAAGTTAGCCTGTTCATTTTAAATGTAATACCTATTTTATTATGTAAAACTTTTGGTTATATTTCTTAAAACTCTTGACTCTTTATATGTAAATACATGAAAGAATCTTTTTAAAAAGACACTACAGGGTAGAAAAAAGCAAGACACCTGTGAAAATGTCTGGCCACTCTAAGACAAATTAAACAAAAATGAGTGAGAATATGAGATAAGGCCATTAGGATATCAGAGAGGTGATTATGGATCACATAGTCTATATTCTTCTGACTTACAAACTAAGAAGAAATAAATTCCAGGTGCAGCATAGGCTGGATGATGGTGATATTTATTGATAATGACAGAGATAAGTGACATAGTTTCAAAAATCCCCAGTACTTATTCTTCCCTCCTTCTTTATGTATGCCATGCCCACAATTCTGTTGTTATTCTTCTGTAGCCTAATGTTTCTGTAACAAAGAGAGAAGAGAGATTCTTTCTTTCCTCCCATATATTTGTTCCCTCTTATTCCAGGTAAAGTCACAGATCCTTTATTTTAATCCATGGCCATATTTCACATATATAGAGTGTGGGTAAGGGAAATAGGATCAAAAATAAAAGATAAAAGAAAACATTTAATTGTTGCCTAACAAGATTGTATTATTCTTCCATGGGCAACACTAATGCACATTTACTTTCTTCAGGCTTCCAAGTCACAAAACAGCTGCAAAGTATGACACCATAGGTATAAATCCAAGTCTGTATGAGGCCTATGGAGAATACAGGTCTATACAGATCTAGGTGCTAGGAAGGAAAAAAAAAAAAGGTTAGAATTTTATAGGTGTTAGCTCTTTGACAGACACAGACACTTTATAAACATTTTCCACTAAAATTTCACATAGCTCTGAACATTCCCAATTTTGCAGACAAGAAAACTATGGCTCAAAGACTTGCCCCCAAACTGGATCTTGACATCCAGTTAAGTTAGTAAAACCCAATGAGGTGAATCTAAATATAATATGCATATCATCAACATGAATGGATCCCACAGAAGGTACACGGAAATCACTTTCTCGACACCAGTGAAATGGTTCTAGCTCCACAGGAATCAAGCTTATTGAACAGTTTATTACTCTGCCCAGTCAGCTGAAATATATCTAGGTAGCAATGACTATGAGGTAGCGGGTGGGGGGGTGGGCAGGAGAAGATGTCAGATCAAAAAGAATCCAAAATCTGTCTTCTACTCTCACTTCTTATTTGCTGTGTGTTTCAAAAGAAGATCCCATTTGTTTCTACCTTCACCTCCCTTCTCCAAACATTTAATCAAAACAAGAGAGAATTATTGCTGGTGAGGTCAATAATCTCCATCAGCAAAAAATATCACAAGAAAAGTAAGGTTGATATGCTAGTAGATGTAAGGTTATGAAATTTAAAAAAGAATAATATAGCTTGAAAAATGCCTTGGGTTTGTCATAAATTAATATCGGGTAGCCAACAATATGTTTATTGCTTTATAGCTAAGAACTGATTAAGAAGTCCCATAGGACCTTCCACCTTGTTACGGAATTAATTTTTAACATCTTTTTCTATTTCACAAGATTGAAAGGTGCTTGAGGAAAGAGAACAAGTTATTTATAACTCTTATTTTTTAATACACTTACAATACTCCTGTACACGTTGAGTGTTCAGTAAGTGTATAGTAAAGTCTTCAAATGAATGTATAGGCTACTATATCTAAGATACCCTCACTAGTCATTTATCCAATTGAGTTTACAGTTTCAATTTGTCGTATTTATGTATCATGAGTAGTAAAGACCTGAGAATACTTAAAATGCAGTTTGTTCTTCCTTCTCTGCAGTGCATAGTGATATGACATACTAGAGATGCCGTTGCTTTGACAATATTTAGTAGATATGGAATGCATGCATTTTATTCTGAGACTAGATTCATTATTATTTAATATTCAAAAATATAATAACAGAATGATGACTTAGGATAAGCATGTAAATTATAGTAGAAGTAAAGACATAGTCAGTCATGGCTACGCATGATAGCAAACATTTTTGTTAATTTTTTCCTTTAACATATTTTGAGGATTAGGACTGTTTGGGGGTAATTCTTTAATACTGACTATCTAATATGAACTAATTTGGGGCAATAGTATATAACATACATATAAATAACCAATGTTTTATGATCTACTATAACTAGGTGTCTGATGAAGGAAAAGTACAGAAACCAACTAACTTGTTTTTTTAAAATCACTTCTTGGAAATTTTAAATTTCTTCATATTCAGCACAAGTTGATTCTCTAATACCTTATATTTTCTTTAGATTAAACAAGGAGGAGATGACAGATATCAAGTTCAAATGTAAGCACAAACTCTCTCCTAATCATATTTTCATAATATAATCATCATACTAACCCATGATAGGTATCATAAAATTGCTTCAATAAGGCACATATCTGAATAAAAGAAAATCAATGTAGGATTTCAGTTAGTGCTAAAAATGAGAGAGATAGAAATATAGGTAAAGAAAGCTTGTCTCTCCAACCAACTGTGTGTCCATAAAGGATGGAGAGCATCCTTCTTTGCCTGTAGCATATGAATAGAGGTGGTATGGTAGAGCATAGCTATGTCTCGATTTGCTCTAATTTGATTTCAAAACAGGCTGGAAGAGGAAAAGGAGTTCTGGATGGTTACATCTCTCAGCATTTCTTACAGGAAATATGCTGCCATATATGTCCATTTCAAAGTGGCAATTATATTAATACCTAAAGGAATAAATAAATGAGAGAGCCTTAAATAAAATTAGGGAATTTGCAAACTAATTTTGATTAGTTCTATTGAGTAACTATTTTTAATATTTGTGTCGCTAAGAAAACAGTGAGAGAATTGTTTCTCCAAAACAATAGAATTAATTTCACGGGTGAGCTAATGTATACATAATTTTTTAAATTATTTGTGTGATCTTGCTAGAATACTTTCTGGTACGGTAAAGTTACATTCAGCTGAATAGGATCCTTGCTTCCTATTAAATTCACACTGAGTCTCAACTTTCTCATCTGTAAAATGGTAATAACATATTCTTCATGAGATTATATTAGTAATAACCTAATAAATATGTATACTATGCCAAGGAGGTGAAGGCATTTAAGAGATATTATCCCTTTTCTCTACCATGTAAGAAAAATGCTTGGTACTTACAATAAAATGCCATATTTTATTTATGGAGACATGAATTTCCTTTATTTCAGTTGGAATTGTCACATCTGTAATTCAATTATTCATAAATAAGAAAAAAATCAGGAATGTAGATCAAATAATAGAGGTCAGAAGAGGCTTTGTCAATAAATTCAACTTGTCCATCTTAAGACAGATACAAGTTCTTTATGACAGTGTGTATAAAGGGTATTTATCATGATCAACTACACCATTATAAAAAACATAACATAGCAAACAATCTAGAGTTAGGTGAGTAAATTGAAGCCCAATGACATGGGTTTTATAAGATTACATTTACTTAATGGCAGAACCCAGGTAGGGCCAAGTGTCTTGTACTCTCAAATCCAAACCACTTGCCCATTTATAACAAAATATTTTTTTACAGACAGAGCAATACCCATGTAATCATGCACAGGAAGACTCTATTCATTGCTATTACACAAGCACTTTTTCTAACTAAAAATTCTGAAAGGGGTATAGGTTTAAGCAGTATTCTCTTAAGATAGCTGATAATATGTGGGAAAAAAAAATTAGACAGTGCTATACAAAGTAATGTGAAAAGGAACAGAGAGAAATAATTATTTTATATGATAGGGAAAGAAAAACACCTTAAGATACTACAGCAAAGACATTACAAGTTAGCATTACTCCAGGCAGTAACATGTTGTAATTCTGGGACAGAGCATAGAGCAGATTTCCCCAATCCCAATACAGTAACTCTTAGGGCCTGCAGGCTAAGCACATTTTACAATGACATCTCATGCTTATTGTCTGCTTGCGTGACAAATAGTCGGAGCTTCTAGGAGAAGCTAGAATAAGAGTCTCTGTATGTCCCAAACCACACTTAAGGCCAAAGTAAATTATTTTTGCAAATCTTGTAATGTACATTGATTCTTATATTTTTTAACAATTTCCAGATTTTAAAAATAAATATTTATATAAAGGAATACCCTGAAAGAGATGAAGATTATTTTATGATAGCTTTGTATGTATGTCTGTCCCATCTTTCATTTCTGAATTATTTGAAGGACTAAATTTGTTGTTAATTAGTATCTTCAGGATCTTGCAGAGTATACTGTAGGAAGTTGGTAGTTGTTAAATAGAATAAGTAGATAGATGTTATTAACAATGGAATGTTTCTTCTCCATGGAACAGTGCCTCTAGCCCCATTTTTTCTGCAGTGATTCAAGTAATTTCCTCAAAATAAGATGTTTTTCAGCTACTTAAATCATATGCTGGCTCCTTATTACAGTATATATATTGCATATATATAGCGTGTGTATCATAATATATGAGAAAGTAACTTGAAAACTGAAAAGCATTACATAAATGGAAAAAAATATATATATCAAGTTATTTCAGCAAGCTTTTAAAGAGAGCCTAATGGGACTCTGAGGATTCAAATATTAATGAGACCTAATCTTTGTCATATTGGACCAAGTTTCCAGTGTCGAAATGCTGATATGTCGTAATTGAATTATGTGTAAAGTACTATGTAAGCCGTAATGAGAAAGCAATTAAGTTTGTTGTGCTGAAGAAGAGTTACATATAATTACAAAGAAAGTGATACTTTAAACTGGATCTTTAAGGTTGAGTGGTGCAAAAATGAAAGGAGAAAGTATTGGGTAGGAAAAGCTGAGTTTCTTGCGTGGCAGAAAAAAATGAATTAAATACTCATTTCTAACCTCTAATTCCAGGTTGTAGCCATGAGTGAGGGCTAGTGAAGATTCACATTCATGATGGATAGTACCTGCATCCACAGGGGTGGGCTGTATATGAAGAAAAATCCATATTATACATTTCATTATGTAATTGTATGCAGACCCAGACTAAGAGTAATGACATAAGTATAAATGCCTTTTCTAGATATACCATTAGGGCTTTGATACAGACCTTTATTATCTCTTAATGCATGGGCATGGTATGCAGTAGAGTTTAGAAGACTTGTTTTAATACACACTATTTTCATACAGACTAGGGGAAAAATATAAAGTTTTTAAAAATTTCTCATATATTTGAAGATATTTTTTGTTCTTAGGGATGATATATGCAATTACTAAAGGAGAGGCATATTAAGTTATAAAGTTATAGTCAGATTAATACATAACCATTGTTGTTTTCCCATGTTTAGTTTTCTGGAAAAAAAAAATGGACGATAGAAGATCTGGCAAAGTAAAACAAAAGACACTAAGTTACTTAAAACACAGTGTTCTCAAACACCATATGAACTCACTTATATGAGAAATCTAAAGAACAAAATTAATAAACAAAACAAACAAACAAAACCAGCCCAACCTACTGATGAACATGTGGCCCAGTGTCTTCCTAACCAACTTGCACCGTTCTTCGAGGTCTTGTTGATGTTTATCTGGCTCACTCCTCCATATTCCATCCTTGTTGTTTAAAAGCCATTGCAAATCATTGCTTAAGCATTTCTAAAACATGTAGCTTTCCATCTCTTGGGTAGATTACATCATTTGGCTAATCAATGCCTGGGTCTAAGTTCTATTCCTAAATCCTGAGGAAACTAATTAATTTGTGTCATTTCCCTATTTAAGTTGCTATGCTTCTAGATTGCACATTTTTTTTTTTTTTGGTCTAATTGACTCTAAATTTTACTCCATGACTCTTTCCAGTGCTAGTTTATTGCTGAGTAGCATGTTCTGCATTTACCTAGCTTACATTAGATAGAATAATCAAGAACCTATTAAAAGATATTTTTAATAGTCATATTTAACTTTTTATTTATTTTAAAAAAGTTTTTTATATATTTTTATTAAGTTTATTGGGGTACCATTGGTTAATACAATCATATAATTTTCAGGTGTACATTGTTATTTGACATCTGTATATTCTATTGTGTGTTCACCACCCAAAGTCCAGTTTCCTTCAGCTACCATATATTTGATCCCTTTTACCCACTTTAAGAAGTAATATTAATATGGAAGTGAGCAATCTTTCCTAACTTACTAATGCAATAATAGTGTTCAGGAGAGAGTGAAGGATGATATGTGGATCCCAATCATTATAAGTTTTCATGGATGAGTGCTTATAGAGAATGTAAGGGTACATCACATATTTTATTACAGGTAAAGGTCCAGGAGATCAAAGCTCAATTGATTAAATAGTGATGATCATAACAGTAACCATAATGACAACAATGAAATTAACAAACGAACCCAAAAAGGAAAAAAAAACTTGTAAACCTCCTAAGGTTTTAGGCTCACAATGGATTTTCAGATGTAAGCCTTTTATTTTCCCATCCATTATAGCCTTGCTGAAAGGACATTTTGTTTCTTACTTGATATATTCTAAACATGATCTTAACTGTTTGTGCTTTAATTCACTATTATAAACCACCTGCTACAGCAAAGAAGATGTTTTAAATCCCAGGCACAACTAAATTAATAATAATATGATGTGTGCCAGGTCATATAGCTTTTTTCCTGACCAAATGAACTAATTTAAATATGTTACTTGTTCTACATTTGGGTGTACATTTGGATGCTGACCCTGATAAATTGTGGTGACATCAGAAAATTACTTGTGAGGGAAAGGTATTTAGGATAAATGGGCTGTAGTGTGAAGGTGCTTGCAATGCCATAGATATAAATATTTAGGGGCTTGATTAAATTTTGATCCTGAGTTTAGGCCAATCTTCAGTTGAATACTATTGGACTCTATGGCTTCTTCTTACTTTTAAAAATACTATGGCTACTTGGAAAGTTGATTTAAGGTGTCTGTGCATGTTTCACCTTGCTTGACTTGTAGGAAATCATGTTTATAATAGATCTTTCATAGACAAAAAAGAAGTTGGAAGCTCACTTTAATGAAGCATAGATAAACAAATAAAATGCATTGTGCCATATGGCAGTTATGCCATACGATTGAATTTATTACCAAATAAAACTGTTGGCTTATGCATTTCACAGTTTTTACTATACATATCCAGTGTTGTTTTAGAGGATTTCTGTAGGGTTATTTGCCCACCCATCTAAAATAATAATAACAACAACAACAACAACAACAACAACGATGTGTCCTTGTATTAGAAAATAAAATCCAACTAGAAGAGTGAATAAAATTACAGACTAGTTCCCTCCCAGTCCTGTTATAAGTGTCAAGCTGTGAAGACATTTAACGTAATGAATATAATATCCTATCTGTTTGGTTATAGATAGGCATGCCCTTATATCCATTATCCACAACTAAATTTTCTGCAGCACACAATCTTTTGTTCCTATAAAGTAGACATTTTCTTACCTTAAATTATTTACTATCACCCATATGAACTCTTGCCTGCCAGCCTGCTAAATTTTATTAGATTCAGATAAGCTTAGTGTTGAAAATTTAATGTCATCTTTTATTTGTAGTGATGCCATACTTTCCTTAAAATTGTATGTATTCTAACCCTGATCATCCAGTTAACTTACTTTCCTCATGGAAATTATACTAGTACATCCTTTTCTTGGGGAGTCATTGAATAGTTTTTGCATTCGATGTGGGTAATCTTCAAATCCTCAAATAAGTTACATTCGAGATCTGACATTTTTATGGCTCAAAATCCTTTTTAATTTACACCCTTAATTAGGTCACATTAAAGAAAGTGCTTTTTTTTTTTTAAACCCAATATATCTATTCATCTGTGAAAGTGGACATTTATATTATTACTTCAGATAAAATGGCTCTCTGTGGTTCAGAGGCTCTGATGCACTTCACAAGCGCAATTTCATAGCACGCTAACATAGACAACATTATAAATTGCATTCGGTGTAATTTTTATTCAGGCTATAAATTTGTACTTTATTCTTTTTTCCTTTTTCGCTCTTACTTTTGTGTTTCTCATTTTTCATTAAGCCTCACTGAAAATAAACTTAAAACATGATGCTCCGTAATGCCTATGTTTAGAAGCTATCACAACCCCCTTCCTCAAGAACAAAGCTGGATGTGAAACCCCCTCACTTCCACTTGGATCTGCAGTTTGACTTGCTCAATGAAGTTGGCAGCGATCCTTGGGCTGAAAGGGAATCCTTCAAGGAGAACAATAGTGCTTTTCTTTGGCAGTAGGAAAAGATGCAAGAGAACACAATTAATTCCCTACTCTCGCCTTCAATGGCTCAATTCAGCTGGGCCCCTTCACCAGGATTTTCAGTGATTGGCATGGAAAGGAATACAGAAAAATGGATCTACAGAATTGCTCCTCAACTGGGACAACTCACTTATCTATAACCTGTCAAATTTGCTACCAGTTAGTGTCAGTATCATAATTTCTTTACAAATTTGTCAGGACATCTTTCGTTTGTTTTTAAAGACTGTTTTTTTTTTTCATCTGAGCTCATTCTTAAAGTTTATCCCTCTCCATTACATTTAATATCTTTTTAAAATAGGTAATGTAAAATACGATCATATAAAGTCGTGACTAATATTTGGCCCAGCTCATGCGAAAATGGAAATTCCCCAAGAGAGGACATTTGTAATAGGTTGGCACAGTAAGTTTGCTAGAATGGGTCTGGGCCCTTGACTGCATTTCTGAGGTGCATTTGTTGTTGCTTTGGGGAAAGTATGTATATTGGGTTCAATAGAGCATAGAATTTTATATTAACCTCTTGTGTTCCTCACCTTGAACATAATGATTTTGATAGTATCTTTTTGTCTATTTAAGGTGGGTGGAATGAAGGAGTAATGTGTTTGTTTAATAAGTATCACTGGCCTTAGTTCAGTCAGTTCAGCTTAGAGTGAGAAAATATCAGTTACTTACTGCTCTATAGGTCACTTGACTAAGCCTCACATCCCAAGAAGATTTTTTTATTTTTATCAAGTCGAATTCAATAATAATTTACCTTATTCATGTCCTAAGAGTGGAAATAGCTTCATTTTTCAGCTAGTCTTCCTAATCTTTTCTCCTCCTCCTTCTCCCCCTGCCCGCCACTAGATAAATTTTGAAGAAGCTGGGAAAATCATGAGTTGATTTTTGGAAGATATATCAAATTTTGTCAGGTTCTCCTGCTGAGGTAAATAATAATTAAAAAAAATAAAGATATATAATTAAAAGTAATTTATAAGAACGAAAATAATGTCACACTTTCATCTAATTTCCTCTGGTTCTTTGTGGCTATATTTCCAACATTGTCTGGTGGATATTGTGATCTATATTAAAATATTAAGTTTGAGGGTTTCCATCTAGGTTAGAGGAGTTTTCACATACCAAAAGAAATAAGACAATCTTTGAATATATGTATCTTTGAGAAAGGGGGTGAGCAAAAGAAGTTATGTAATTTGATGGATCGTGTCATTCCTTCTAGGAGGTCATTCCTTGAAGGAATAATACAGTGATCTTATCGTAAGATGGGAGCTGGTAGTACTCCTGTTTTGCTGATAGGAAACAAAGGCATATTGATTTTTAAAAATTATAAGAAAGTTATATCATGTGATCCCTCCCTCTGTTGCTGAAAGGATACTAGGAGGATTTAGCTGATTTAGCCAATATTGCATAGCTGGCAACATTTGGATTCTAACTCAGATGATATGACTAGGCCTTTTGGTCCTAATGACTATACTATGCTGCTACTTCTCATTTAAACTGATAAAGGATGAAATTTAAAATGGGGTATAATTATTACTTTCATACAGATGTAAAATGAAAACATGTCGAAGATTTTATTTAATTCATGAATTAACAAGGGAACCAGTGAGTTACTATATTTGGTCCAAAGGAGAACCCAAAATTCCACACATTAAAGTCAGATAAGGAATAAATTTGAAATAAGTTTATAAATGGTGGCAAAACAGATCAAGAAGCCAAATGCATTCTGTTGGACACAAGTTGTATGGATAGAAATTATTTGTAACACTAATACCAAAATATAATATTATAACATAATTACTGTATTAGTTGAACATTAACCAATCAATGCCACATTACTTAAAGGACTCATAAAAATGACTTTATTCTCATGAGACACCTTTATTACAGGCCTTAGATATAGAATAGCAACAGCAGAAGTATTTGTATTGAAAAAGGTCCAGAGATATCAGGCACAGGCTCTTTTGTCTTCCCACTCCTGGGAAGACAAAATGCATAGGACATGCATTGTCTCCAAGACCACCACCAGGGTATATGCAATCATCTCTGTACTAGGAAGCCCAAAATCTGATCATGGGAGGAGGCAGTTCACATAGGCACACCCTAGCTAAACAGCCAGCAGTTACCTTTGAAATTTCACCTCAGACTTCACTGAAACTAAATGCAAATTATAAATCCAATATTCAACAATGATACCAATTGATACATCCTACTACAAAGCAATATATAGACTCATGGTTACAGAACAGCATTTATCTCTAGGTAATAAATTCTATAGCATTGGGTCAGTAGCCATGGGGATTAGCATGTAGTCAATCCAAAACAGCTGAAATTAACTCAGGCTGTGCACTATCATTTTTCTACAGTTTAAATTCTGTGTGTACAGAGATAACAAACAAACAAACAAACAAACAAAACAAAGACAATAAGATAAAAATGAAATACAGATAATACAGGGTTAGATGGGAGAGGATCAGGACACTAACCAAATTTCAATCTTTCACATTTTTTTCATGTGAAGTGTACTCAAAAGTAAGACAATTTTTATATAATACCAGTATAATCAGATAAAAAAGTCAAAATTTCAGGCAATCTTCTTTGTGTTTCTACCTAGAACCAAAGTTTCTGATATGTGTATGTGTGTGTATACGTATTTATTTATATTTATTATTGGCCTCCTTTTTTCTTTTCCCTTCTGCTACTCTTCCCATCCCCCACAGACTATAATTTTCAAAAATTAGAATGCATAGGAAGGGACTGTGGCATATTTCTGGAGTTAATTTAAAACTCTTTATTTGTAAATATAGGTGAAATCTTACATTCAGCAGCACCTTGTCTCATGAAATAATTGTGCAGTACATTGCTTTAAAGATGGTTACAAAAAAATGTTCCCATCTAACATGTCCAATCCTGTCTGATCTCGGAAACTAAGCAGGGTCGGGCCTGATTAGTACTTGGATGGGAGACCACCTAGGAAGACCAGGTGCTATAGGCGTAAAAAAAAAAAAAAAAAAAAAAAAATTTTCCTGCTTTTCTTCGTTTTTATCATTCCTTTTATTTAAAATTCTCTCTGTTAACAAAATAAAACAAAAACGGCTGTGAGAATAGTTTAAACTGTATAAGCTGTCAAATGCCTAACTGAAATTAAATGGAAATATATTTTCTATGATTTGAAACTAAGCTTTGTTTACTGCACATTCTCAATTGTAGATACAGCCCCCCCATAGGGCTAAAATTGGTTCGTGGAGGAGAGGGGTGAAAATCTTATTTTTTGTGTTATAAAGTACAGACATACATATATTACAGAAATAGATATATAATTTATCTGCAGTATTAAAATTTCATGGGGTTGACAATTAAGAAAACGTCTTAAAAGGCTACTTAGGAGAAAAGTGAATTAAAAAGTTTTACAAACACAGCTCTACTGTAGTTCATGGAATAGTAAATTACAATATGATTAATAAATTATGTTATATATTTGTCCACTTTTTTTTAACATTGAACTGACCAGTTGATTTGACTTTAAGCAGATTGAACTCACACCTTTCTGCTGTTATAATTGTGCTACGTTGTGTTCTCTAATTTGATTTTTTAAAAAGTAAATAAATAAAACTTGGGTTACGTTGTATAAAGTTTTACTCTCTGTAATGTACCAAACTGAACATCTTGACTTTTAACTAGCTCTATCCAGCAATAACAAGTGCCTTTTATTGCCAACCTCAGCGATTGAATTTCTCAGTGTGATCCAGGTGTTTTATGGGCAAAGTTTTGGCAGTTACTGTATCAGAAGGAAACATGATTTGGCAATGCATACTTTAATATAAGATGTTCTTCCTATTACTATATGGAACAAAAGTAATTATTAATGATGGGAGAGAGAGCAATTTAATCACTTGCAGTTTGTTAAGGAATAGCCCTCATAGCTTACAGTGTTTTGGTTGAAGTTATAAGACATGAAACATTGGAAGTCATTTGTGTTAAGAAAGTAAATAAGGGTTTCCTTTGCCTTTTCCTAGGGACAAAGGCAGAAGAAATATAGTCACAAATATTTTCTGTGGGGTTTTTTTGTGATAAAATTATATTTATCTAATTAAGATTACAGAATGATTTGATTACTTCACTAGATGTGAATACTATACTCTTATTTAATATTACATTGTAGATTCAAAATTAGTTTCAATAAAGTTTCAACCTGAAGGCAAAATATTAATAAGAAACTAGAGTCTAAGAATAGAAAATAAGATCACACCATGGTCAATAAAATGATTCTAACTAAAGCCATAAGACAAAGGAGACCCAAATAGAGAACAGAAGCCTTACACATTTTTGCATTTTAGTCAAACAATAAAAAAATAGTTTTCAGTTTTATTTAAAATTTTGGAAAATTTGTAACTTCACTAATTTTTCCTTTTTTAATTCTTTGATAGATACTTAATTAGTTTATATGCTCTGCAGGGCAAATGAGAATCGCTTCTCTGGAAGAGTTGCCATGCTGAGGGTGAAAGCACAATGTACTCAGAGTTCTGGTAGAATGTACCTGCTGGGGATAGGAGTTCTGTGCTGAATGCAGCAACACCTGTTTTAAATATAGATCTTCCGCACGTTATCTACGTGTCCTTGAACAAATGTGTTGCCTCACTTATTGAATGATAACTATAATAATTGTATCAAAAAAGCTGCTTTGAAGATAAATACATATCATGTCCCAAACACCCGGACAAGCATAGAGTAAATGTTCAAAGTAAATTTAATATTAGGGATGAAGAAAATGATGATGAGAATAATAATAATAATAATTACATACACAATATTGTAAGGAGTACTGAGCAAGGTCATGTGTGAAAGTTGGAGCCCAGCTCTACTCTAAATTGGCTCTACTCTGTGACTTCAGTACAGAAAGTGACGCAAGAATAATCTAACATTATTCTGATGTCAAATTGCCCTGTTAAAACCGTGTACAAAACACATGTGCTTGCTTATACGTCAAGAGTGACAGTGCATGACGTACCCAATGATTTAATAGACTAAATGCATCTAAAATTATGCATGAATTTCTTATAATTTAGTTCCAGTCTCAGACAATAGCACCATTAATTTTAGAAAAGTCATAACTGTATTATAAGTAAGTTAAATAAATAAATAAGAGACAACAGTGGCATGGGAGTCTTAATTAGCATAAAGAGATGAAATTTACATATAATCCTACATATTTTTGTGGCTATTATGTTTAGCATATATTCCACTAGTTTTAGCAAAACCACTTAAAAGGAAGACTTGACAAATTAATTTCCAGTGACTGATCCCACCTCCATTTGAGATAACTAAGAAAATATGCCTTTACGACAGTGAGTGCCAGAAAAAATTCTGTTAATTTTACAATGAACGATTAAAGATAAGTAGCATGACAGTAAATTTAAAATTTTTCCTATCTTCCTTTAAAAAATAAAAATATTTGGTAGTGGTAACAGGAATTTTTCATTTTTATGTTGGATCACGGTTTGGCTGGCATTTATTTAGCCCTCGCAATAGACAAACATACACAGTAAAACCTCAGAGTTATGCTTTTGTCTGGGCGCTTACCTATCCTGAAAACAAGTATGTTTGTTTATTTGTTTGCGTAAAACTTTATTTAACCTACAGGATCATTTGCCTAAAAGAATAATATGAAAATACTGTGATGTGTTAATATCTCAAAATGATAACAATTATATCTAAATTTCACATATTTCTAGACTCATTACTTCTTTATTTCTCTTACTTGCTATCCCGGGTGTATATATTTACCTGTTATGCCTGCTTTACAAAAAAGGACTTGAAAATATTAGATATATACAGAATTAGAATTTTAATTCACTTTGACTAAAAAAGCAAATGTTATTCCAAGAAGCCACCTGAAAGAATTACAAGCCATATAATGAAAGGGATGTGAGATTTAATTAGTTCAAGCTGTTAATTTATATAGTCAACCAATATGTACTGAGTAGACATTATGCTCTAAATGCTAGGAATACAAAAGATATTGACCTATGGAATTTGTGTTCTAGTGAATGAGACTACAAACTCGTGAACAAATAAATTGGGTAACTTCGGATAGTGACCATTACTATAAAAAAAATGAAGCAAGGTAATAAGATAAAAAATGGACTTGGTACTTTATTGAAAGTTAATATAAAAACAAGTATAGGTCTAGAGTCATAGACATAAACAGACATATACAGTTGGCTCTTGAACAACACATGTCCACTTATACACAAATTTTTTTCAATAAATACCGCAAATGTATTTTCTGTTCCTTATGAATTTCTTAATAAAATTTCTATTCACAAGCTTACTTTATTGAAAAATGTAGTATACAATACGTATAACATACAAAATGTTAATCGACTGTTTACATAATCAGTAAGCCTTTAGGTCATCATTAGGCTATTAGCAGTTAAGATTTTGGAGAGTCAAAAGTTTTATGTGGATTTTGAACTCTTCAGGGGTCAGCACTACTAGTCTTTATATTGTCTAAGGGCCAACTGTACATCAATCAAAACTCAGCCATTTCCTGAACATGTATGTTACTTAAGCTCAGTGGATTTCTTTTTCCTTATCTGTAAAAGAAAGATCACGCCAACCTTGTAAAGTTATTTTAAGGTTACAGATATTATCTATATAATGGTGCACAGGAGGGCTTTAATTATTGTCAATTATTAGAAACCATACAATAAAAGCTACAAAGATCCCTCATGTGATTTTTTTTCTCTATATAATATCCCTTTCTCTGATAATTGCTTTTTCAAAGATCTCACAAGCTAAACACGTAGTCAAGTATATGTATTTAACTTTTAATTCTCACTATAAATGGAGAATTATTCTATGGTCAGGAGTTTTTGCTCCTCTAAAGGGAGAAGAGAAGGTGGTCATATGCTCTTTGGATATTTTGGGAAATTATTTATCTCAGTGAACCTGGTTCAAGTGCATCACCAGCAGCTTGCATTTTAGGGGCCACCTGGCTTATCATCTGCACAACAACATGCTCTGTGACTTTAAAAGAATCATTTCCATACTTTCATTTTCAGCAAATGAACATTTTTGCATAGCGGTTTTCCATATGAGGAGCTAAACCTAGATTACAAGGACTCTTAAAATGTGCACTTTCTTAGATGTTGCTTTGTCAGTCTATTTATTATTAAATTCTTTTGTATGTGTGTAAAGCCTCTTCGGCTAAATTGATAAGCCCTTGAGATCAAGGACTCACCTACTTCTTTAAAATATTATGCAAATACAATACACAAAGGAAGTGCTATGTATCTAGCAAGGGCCACTTGTTATGGTTAAATATAATTATGTTATATGATGCACTCCAAAAGGCACATTGTCATTTCACTCGGGATTTATCACAAAAGCTTTGATTTTTCATTTTATAAATAAGAAATCAAAGCTCAAGATGCAAACACCCTGTCTCAATACGGAGAAATACAATAAATATTTGAACTAGCTATTTTTCATTAGTCCAAAGAATTATTTTGATCTAAAATAAAAGATTTCACTATTTCTAGAATAGCATGAAAATCAATTTAGCCTTACTGGAGAGGAATTTTGAAACAATTCTTAGGTCATTATGATATTAAATATTAGAATTTTCTGGAGACTTTTATTCAAATGAGTAGTATAAATATTGATTGTGGGTTAGAAAGTATTAGACACAAATTTTAGATAAACCTTTTAAAGATCAGTAATGAAGGTTTATTCATGCTCTACAAATAGGGAAGATTCCGGACCTGGGCTTGATTTTATAAGCATACCAATTGAAGACAGATTCATTTGAAAAATGAAATATGCCTAACTACGTGATTAGGCTACATTATCGGCTTACTTAGGAAAATGAATTTGATTATTTTCATAACACGCAATTACCCAATCTCATTGGCAAAATAGAACTTCAAAATAAATCAAAATCATAGCTGGTAAATTACTGTTAGGTTATGGACTTGAAGTAGAGAGAGGGTTAGGAAGTATAGAGGAAGGAGAAAAGCGGGCAGAATCAGAGAACCTTCTTTCTAGAAGTTAAAGATCACCTTTTATTTTGTTCTTGTGAGACATGATTGATCATCATTACCTCTTTAAAATTTCACATGTATGAGTTTGCAGTGGACTAGATATCATTGAAAGGAAATTTTACAAAATGTATATATTTTTAAAATTTGCACAGATGTTTTCAAGACATTGGGACCGAGACAACTTATCTCATTTCAACTGGACTACATGATTTTGATGAAAATCGACACTATAAAATGTGACAATGATATTGAGACAACCCGTTCAAATTTTGCTAAAATATTTTCGTGGCTTAATTAGTAGTTTTGCCTTGTAGCTCCATACTGCAGTGTTATTCTTTACAACATTATTAAAATGGGAAATGGTGCATATTTTCTTAATTACGCATTCACTGAAGTAAAATTGTTATATTCAAATTTATTAAAATGTTCGCTTTGTCTCCACCCAGTTATTTAATCTAATACCCAGTTTAATTGAAATTGTGGATTCTTTGTTAAAGAAATGGTAATTTTTATGGTTATATGTGTGAATTTAATCAGTCTCTGCTATATCCTTGTGGACTATTCTTTATTCTTGTAGTAAATGTTGTATCTAGCTATATGCTATACAATAGAAATAGTACAAATGGAGATTAGCCCTTCTTGTAAAAATTGATTATATTATTGTCCTGAAGTGAAGTTTTTATACCTTGAAATTGACAAAACAAATTGTTTATCATTTTGGCATGGGTATCTTTTTGAGCATATCCCTCTCATTCCCATTAACTGTCACAATTTAAAACATATATTGCCATTATAAATAATCTTCAGTTCCATATAATTATGCTATCAGCTTATAAGTAATGGATCTGTATGTATTACTTAATTATTTTAAAAGACAATATCTTGAATCAGAACTTCATTATCCTTAATGTACCATATTAAAATTAGAATTACAGTATGGCCAAATTAACTCTTACCATAAAATATGAAATACAACTGATGATTAAGTTGCTGCTTTTCACTTAAAGGTAATATAATACTTTGTTACATTTAATACAGAGCAAGTCCAGAAATACAGTTAATGTTTAATATAATCTTGATAATATTCCATTTATCTTATATTTTATGTAAAAACTCCTTTAACATAGAGCACTTACCATATCCAGCACACAATAGGTATTTAACATGTATGTGTTAGATGGATGAATAATTGGATAAACAGCAATCACATGTAAAGCAGGGCCCAAAAGTTTTCATACTTTATCCAATTTAATCCTCACAATAACTTTGAAACAAGCAAGAGTATATTTATTGACTGTTTGCCATATGTGAGGGACTTCAAGAGGCATATTGTAATTTCACTAGAGAGTCATCACAAAACATTTTTTTTTTTTTTGGTGATAAACTGACAAATGTAATTTTTTTTGAGAACATTTAATCTCTTTTAAACTCCCTTAACTCAACAGTATTATCATGACTTTCCTAATGCAGAGACAGAGATTCAAAACTCGGCTACTTGGTCAATGACATCGTTATCATAGTGGTCAAGTGAGTATTGTTAAAAGTTCTTGCTGACTCAGAAGACTATCGAAATTTCTGTTCCTATACCACAAACTATTATATGTATTTGAGATTTATTAAACATAATATATTCGATATAATATATGAGATTATTAACATTAATGATGTAAAGAATTAAATATTATGTATCTGCTATACTCATTGTATTTATCTTGGGCCTTAAGTATAGTGCACATTTAAGCAATTGTGAAAATATAAGCTTTGGAATATAATAAATATTATGCTTCAGGTATGTATAAATTTAATGGTGAGGAAAAACATGGAAAGCTGCTCATTTAAAAAAGAAAAAAAGTAGAAACCAAAGAAATAAAAGACCAAAAAATATATTTCATTTCTTAGTTTTAAATGATGCTGTATCATTCTTCTCATTATCTAAGGAGTCTGTTTTTAATCTATAAAAATAGATCATTTCTGAATGTACATCATCACATATCATGACTTTCAAATTTTAATAAAGAAAAATGTACACATTTATTTTACAAATAGGCAAGTTTTATAATAGTTAATTCATGTGCTCACTTTATCTCTGGATACATAGAGAATTTGTAGCTAGAATTATTTATTTCAGGACTTCCTGTTAATGATCCATTCTTTTCCAGTAATCTAGAATGCAATTCTCAAAATCTGTAGCAAATGAATGTGGTGTTTTACGGTTTAAATACAGTGTTCTGCTTCTTGTGTTTTTAGTTCTAAAATTTAAAGTTCCTTTGCCCAATAATGTTATTTTAATTTATTAGATTACTGACAGATAAAGGAAGACTTTCCATTGTTATCTAATTTTTTCCTCAGAATAACAAAAAAAGTACAATCCTGTATTTTTGGGTTTTTGTCAAAAAAGGTAGGCAATTTGACATAATCTTTTTTTCGAATCAGTTTGCGATCCAACTATAGAAAAGAGACATAAAGTACTGAATTAATGAAACAGGAACTCCAAGGCTAGGCGGTTTCAGTTTTGAAAGAGTGTTAGTGGCAAGATACCTGACTGTAGACATAGCAGTGTGAGTAATGAGAGAGGATTTGAGTTCAAGAGTAAAATAATCTTGTGAAGGACAAATTACAAAAGAGCATTCTGGGGAATAGGAGATGGTTTTTATTTCAGTGAAGTTGACTGATTTAAAAATGAGATCAAGGGTTCTCTTATAGAAAGAGGGGGATCCTAAAGGTTAAAACCATTTTATTGTATAACCAGATATGATTTATGTTTAGTAATCCAAAAGCATTATTCGTAAAGTGTCACGTTGAGCAAAAGTGCAATCAGTTTAAAATCTATGTTGTAACCGGGAAGAAAGATGGTTCAAAAAGGGGTGGGTGGGTATTATAACAGCCCCTATCATTGATAGAGCTAGTCTGACAGTGCTCTAATTATTTAAGGGACCTTTAAAAATTCCATGTGAATTTATTATTTTCGCCATACAGTTCTGAAGTATTTGTTTTCAACAGTTCAATGCATAGACAGGATAGTTAAAAGTAACAGAGATTATATATCTATATATAAATATATTAGCCTCACAGTGAAATCTAGCCTAAACTCATATGTTGAAAACTCCAGGACCCAGATTTTAGATGAGTTGCTTTCTGTAGGTTTTTCAGATGAATCACATGGATTTCATGCCATTCTTTATAAGAGATTACCTTGAGAGGAACACAAAGCTTAAAATGTTACTGTATTTTTATGGCCATTGACAGCAAGGCCTTACTTTGAATATCTCATAGAAAAACTATGTATTAGTGAAGTGTATCTGATTATCTTGAAATGTCTGATGTTACATTCTTAAGATCACTAAACTCTAACTACTCCATAACTACTGTAATTTGATCGCAATTGTCTTCTTTGCAACTAGATTCAAAGAAATCACTTAGCCCTGCACATAATCATCAAATTGACTGTGTGAATTCCCTGCTTGAAGAACTTTAGTGGCTCCCCACTGCCTACTCAGTGACAGAAATTCCTTAGTCAGGCATTCAAGTCCCTATGCAATGCACCACTCCTCTAAAAATTCTGAGGGCAAGCTGAATTGTGTGTTTTCTTGTTCATCATACATCATTTCTGTTTCAACGTAATTTAAAATACTTTTCCTGACTGGATAAGTAATAAAAGTTTATTATAGATGATTAAGAAAACATAGGAAAAAAAAAAGAGAGAAAAGCACTTGTTCTTTTGCCACTTGAAGAAAATCAATATTAATTGCTAATATTGTTGCCAAGTTTAAAATTTTATTGAATTTAGAAGTCTGTAATTTTCTCTCAATGCTTCATATTTGAGTTGTCACCTTTTGTGAAATTATAAAATATACACATTTTTGTGGATATCTCTGATAATTACTTGTAAATAAATTCTTAAAGTGGAATTATTGAGTTAAAGTGTAAGGAGATTTTAAAGCTTTTCAGTGTTATCGACATCTTCACTAGCAGAACAGTTACACTGGCAAGTGTGAGCTGTCCATTCCCTCAGCCCTCCTTTGATGTTTTCAATTTATGAATGTTTTCATAGATTTTATTATTTTTCCAGTACTATTATTGTATTTTTATTGATTTTAAAGATTCCAATTTGTAAAATATTTAACACTTTGCCATGCGGGTGACATTTTCCCCAGGTTTTTATTTAAATTTTGCTACATTTTATAAACATGTAGTGGAGCTATCTCTTTTCTTTTTGGGTGTTTCCTTTGTCAGAATGTTTAGAAAATATTTTAGGTAAATATTTACCTATATTTTTCTATATATTTTAATAACTATTAAAATGTTATTATCCCACTCTATAGAGACTTTGTTTTTGTATGCGATGAGAGGTAGAAATAATGTTATTGTTTGTCAAACAAATTTATCACTTGCCCAGGTACTATCTATTTAATAAACTAATGGTTTCTGTTGTCAATTTAATTGTGAACTAAATTCACATGTATACTAATCTCTGTTTTTATTATTTTTGTTTTATCAGTTTCATCTTTCAATTATTCTTTCAGTAGTACAATGGCTTTAAATATGTTTTGTATCCGATAGTTCAAGTCAATGATTATCTCTTTCCCTGAATTTCTGTCATTCTTCATTATTTAACCTTTTAAGTTAAATTTAGATTCTTTTTGTCATGTGTCCCTTCTGCACCTTCTCCCATGTAGGAAGCTTAGAGTGGTTTTTTTGTTTACTTTGAGAGTTAGGAAGGATAAAAAAGATGATAATTTTGGCATTCCTTATGTTTTTTTCTATTTAAAAGTGTTTCCTTTCATCCTATATAACTTTTGATTTTTTTTGTTTTATATGTAAAAACACAGATGTTAGAGCACACTGTCAGCAACGCAAATATTTTTGAATGTCAGTGTTTTATATTTGCGTATAATTCCATGTTCAGAACATGCTGAGTTGTAGGTGTATTTTGCCTACTTTACATATGAGATCATTGGGCTCTGAAAGATCTCAAGATTACAAAATGAAAAGAAATGAATGTAGAAACTCTTGTTCTGCCTGTGTGCAAAGTTTATAATTATTTTAGTTCGTAAGTGCTAAGAATCAAGGGACCTAAAATCTAATTCTAGCAGTTTCAGTATTGCACTGTGCAAAGTCCCTTATGTCCTTCACATTTGATGCATTTTAACTGAAGCTCTGGAAGACTTGCCATTTTTTGATCTTTTAATGTAGGAGAATGACTTTTGAAAAAGGAGCTCTCTGCCCTTTTATGATAGAGAAGGCTTATGAAAACTGACATAAATATTATGTGAAAAACATTCTCACAAATACTCCATCTTAGGACTGAGATATTATGACTATTTATAAATTTTTAATTATTTAATCACATTGGTATTCCATTGAGGCATGATTCCTCTGAGGTATTACATTCCATTCTGGCATTGGTATTCTTTTAACTGTATTGGTATCTAATGTTTGTTTTTATTCTTTTTGTTACCCTTTTTTTCCTTCAATGTCACTCATGATGTTTGCCCCAAAAGAAAACTTTTATCATAACTGAAGATATTATAACATACACTTAGATTTAATAATCAATAGATATTCACTCTGGAGTTAAAATGCTTATTGAGTGATGCACACAAAAACATTATTTAGGATATACACATCAATAAAAAAAAAATCCTTACCATATTTTAGCATTACATTACTCTACATTGCTCTACATTTTCAGTTCTATGGACACACTTATACATCTTATACATATATACACACAAATACACACACAAATATGTATACATAGTATGTGTAACTATATCAATGTATATATATTTAGAGGATGCTAAGTGGGTGAGGCAAATTTATATCCTACTTCATTCTAGTTTTTTTAAAAAAACTATTTTTCAATTTTCAAGGAAACCTATTTTTAAAAGAAATTGTTATTACATTAGGTCTCAGAAGAGAAACCGAAATGTAAAATCCCAGTGTAGCTGCCATTCACACATAAAATGTACTACCTTAACTTCCTTTTCCCCAGCTATACAGAAGCTGATTCAGTGAACAATGATTAAGTGGCAGCACATGTCACAACTACAGTTTTCGAATACTACTTTCTTGCTTTTAATCAGATCGCATCTAAAGTCTTATCTTTCCTAAAGCATGAATGAAAAGGTAGAAGCCGATGTTTGCTGTTTTGTTTTATGTGAAAGACCTCACCGATGGGCGGCAGTGGCAGGAAATCAGGATCAGGAAGAGCGGTGTTGTGGGGAGCTGAGCAGACACATGCCATCGACGGTTCTTGACTCCTGCTGTGAGGCAGTGGTTTTCCAGGCTTGTGTTCTTTAAGCCTTTTAGTATCTCAAGGAAAAAAAAAAAAACATCTAAATAATCCATATTAAACAGTTCCTAGTGCATAGCAAGCACTCAATAAATTAGCGCATCATTATTTTTATCGTCAAATTGCATAATTTCATTTCTTAAACAATACTATAATGAGGATCAAAATTAATAACATATTAATTAATTAATATGTTACAAGTCAGCTGACATAAATTACACACTGATGTCTTAAACAGTGTCAGGTTCTTTAGGGACCCTGAAGAAGCCTTAACAAAGATGTCAACCACTTCAGAGGCGAGGGTAAAAAGCCACAGACTTAGTGACATGTCTATTCTAATGTTTTATTTTCTTTTAAATATAGTTCAGTGATTTAAAATCACTAGGAAGAATGTGTTTGAACTTCTAGAGAGGTCTAATAGATGTTATACAGTGCCATGGAGCATAGGGACCCATTATTATGTTTCATTGTCTCTTTTATTACCTGAGGGTAAGTGCAGGCAATAGAACAAGGTGTCAAATTCACTTTTAACCTCTGCGAGAGGAAGAAGTGAGATGAAGAGTTGAAAGGTATTTCTAAGTGATTATCCATAGAGACACCTCACTCGCTGTCCCTCTGCGGCTACAGAGGAGGAACGTTATACCCAGTGTGCAGTGTCAGGCCCTCATATCACGTTCTGCTTCATCCTGTTGTGTTCTCCATGGGGCCCTTCACCCGAGCGCCTCTCCTTTTTCTACTGCATTGTAGATGAGTTCGCTTTCCCCACTGTGCAGTCTAGTCAGATGAATTGTGCTTAAAACACAATAAACTCCATTTCTAAATATTTAGGAAAAAAGTTATTTCTCTACATATTAGATATGTCATTTGGGATATTCTGGATCATGCAGTAAAGGTACTCACTGCAGCACACTCTCTTAAATTGGATATGTATTGTCAGAGATAAAAGGTTAATATTGGGAGTCATTGATATTTGTCTCATTTATTAGAATTTTTATAAATTTAATGGCAGATTTTTAAAAGTCCATTGACTTTTGACTCAAGTTGATAGTTTCATGGGGACCATGTTAATTATTTGATATGAAGTATACACAAAAGGGTATAGAGGATATGGCCAGTTAGATTTGTCAAATCAGCCCTATTCAGCAAGTTCTCCATCAGCCTTTCCTATGACCAAAAGAAGAGAAGCTAGAGCATCCAGCTAAAGCTCTAAAAAGTCTGACTAATGGCAATTGCAGGATTCACAGCGTTTCTAGGTTTATGTGAATCGATTCTGCCCTTTGATGACTTTGTTGTTGCCTAGTTGGCTAGAATGATTGGAGTGAGAGAATAAGGACAATACAAATCCATGAATTTTAGTGTAAAATTCTAGATTCAGAGGGTACGACTTCAGAGGCTTCTTTACAAAGGATTGCCTGACATGACATTTATTTAGTGCAAATGTCTGTGATTTATTAAATATCTATCTCACTTCCAGAAATAAGTGGAACAGTGAGTTTAGACACCACCACCTGCCTTCATCAGCAATTTTGTTATCGTTTCTATTGCTGTTTTTGTTTTTTTTTACTTTATCACTTATATTAGTTTATTTTCTTTTTATGTAATGATCAGGGCTCTTTATTTACACTTTCTAGCAAAGATATTTTAACCACCTGTCCCTATCACTCCAAAATAATAAATCTCCTTCGTCAAGTAAGAGCAGGTTGTGGGATTACAAATTTTATCTCATTCTCATTCTTGTTTGTATTATTCCCGTTAAATTCCTTTATTCTATCTATCACTTCAGGCATAAGGTAGTCATACATACTATAAAACTTAAAGAAAATTTAGGTTAAAAAATTTAATTACTAACAGAATTTAGATAAAGAAAAAAATATTTGTGGGCAATAAAATACATTACTTATAATGAGAAGAAGTAAAAAAAAATGATATTACATTTAGGAAATTTTGAAAAGACAGTCTCTAATAAAATAATACCCTGATTTTTAAAATTTTACTTTTAAGAGGCATTTACCCTATTTAAACATTATTTAAAATGATATGATATTATATGTATAGAATTACAGACATGGACAATACTTCAGAGATCACTTAGTTCATTAACTTAATAGATATTAATGCCCACAGAATGTTATGACTCAGAGATGATATAAGTATTTTGACATTCTGCAAGTTAATATTTATTTATTGCATACTATCCTGTAGCTCTATTTGCTTTTTAGAATCACTTCCTCCTGTGTCTTTCATTGTTGTTGTTTCTGCTACTTGTTTGTTTTTAATCTTGGCAATAATACTCTTTCTGACTTTTCAGTCATATGCTTCAGAATCAGAAATTAATTGTTGTACAACTGTTTTGTGTGTATGTGATTATGTGTGTTTCTAACCAAATCCTCAAGAGTGAAGAACTGCTTTACCTTCTGCAATTTTAAAACAATACCTTTTATTCATAAATGTGGATAACACATTAACTTCACCAGGATGTTGTGTGGGATTAGTTAATAAAAAGTACTTAGCACATTTCTGTAGTCCTTATTTGATAATGTTTCCCCACAATGGTAAACTGTTTAACTCTTCATCGATCATTATCCATGTTTTTGTCATTTCTAAGTGGGTAGTTTTCTTTAGTTTGGGTTACAGGATGTTAAAATTAAAATAAATATAATATTATTCTTTTTCTTTTACTGAAAAGAGTAACTATAGATGAAATGGTTATGAAAGCAGAAAGTTCACTTAATGATAGATTGTAAAACCTTCACGTAATGCCTGTCCTAAAAGGCTGAGTTACTATTTTAGCCATAATGAGTTGCTCTTTTCTAATAGTAAACAGCTTAGGAATTACAGTAATTTTTCCATTTTTTTAAAAAAAATATTGCTATATTTTGCCTTATATTTGCTGGTTTATTTTCAAATTGATTGTATCCTAAGAATATAGATCATTTATTTTATATTGCAGATAAAACTTTTAAATGAAATGAAAAAGAAATTAACAATAACTTTTAGTTAAACCTACATTTATATTTTGAAAATATTTCAATTTGTAAAATGCTTAAAATATTTTTAACCCTGTGCCAGTCACACATTTAATAATGAAGGCCAAGTACAGGAAATTATCTTATTTTAATTTTAAATAGTATTTAAATTTTAGAGCAGTTTTAGGTTCATGACAAAATTGAGCAAAAAGTATACAGAGTGCCTATATAACCCCTGTTCCCACACACATACAACCAGTCTGTCCATCATTGCCCTGCACCAGAGTTTTGTGCAGTTTATATTTACTATTAAGAAAAAGAGAACAGAGATGGATAAATAATGCAGCAACACAAAATCTAAAGCACCACTATCTCAAATATGATTGTTCAATTGTATGCCGTGGTTATCCTTAGCCAGTGGTGTCAAAGAGAAGCTCTGATAAGACCGGTTAAAGAGATGTGAACAGCATCTAAAAAAGTCTTTTAGCCAACCAGCTATAATCAGTCAGGACCCTAGTCCTTGAGTTGCTGAAGATTCTTGTGGTATTGCTATATCCATCTAGGAGGAAGTTATCTGCGGAAAAATAAATTCATTTTTTCCATCTCTTGGTGCAATGAGAATAAGTTCTAGAGGACACGATTTAAATAAAATGAATATTTTTTAGTAAATTCTGAAATTCTTCTGGGTCTAGGAAATAAAATGTTTTTTAAACAATTTGTTAGAATTTTATGGGTTGTGGCTTGTCATGCTGTTGTATGATAATCTAGTTAAAACAGTCACAGTAATCTACATAAAGCAATACTATAAATCGATAAGAAAAATGTAATATCAGAAATACTCACCTAATACACACACACACACACACACACACACACACACACAATTTATCTTGTATTCCTTCTTTATTCATAGCTACTCTGAGTAGATATTAAGTAAATGTTTGTTTGTTTTTTCTTCCCCAAAATAGATTGAAATCTGTTATAGTTTCTTAAGAAAAATTCATTCTCTGTAATATACTATGTTTTGGCAACAAGAAAATATTGACTATTATGTGCTTGCTTATCTTTATCAATGCTATCTCATGCAAAATTGTAAAAGTTAGCATTCTGTTCCTTACTGGCCTTGAGTAACTACCCTTCAGCTTTGGCATGGGGAAATTAGATTTTCTTTTTAGTAAAGGTTTTTAGCTTCTATTTAATTGTGACTTTTTTGAGTATAAAGATTGCAGCTGCAGTTATTTGGACCATATGTTGTTATGTAACAAACCTAAGGGTTCATGATAAGTAAGGTATTGTATGAGACCTTGTTTTAGATTCTTTTAGCCAGGGAAAGAAACTGATCATTTCTTTGGCAACAAAGACTCAGTAGGTGACAAGTACTATGATAGGTACTTTGTATACTTTATCTCATTTAATCTTCACAACAATGAGCCCATTAAACTGAACTGAAGAGCAGAAAGTTAATAATGCTTCTGCAGTCACACAGCTATGAATGACAGAGACAAAATTTACTAAAATGTGTTGCCTGCTGATGAATTTGGTAATGTTTCATGCTGGTCAACTGTACATCTTCTGTATTAGCAGAGAGGCTGCTATCGTGGGCTATGTTATCTAACATTGTTTTTCTTTTATCTAATTTATCCTACATACATGTGGACTGACCATGACGATCTTAAATATATAACCTATTTTAAATATAGCACTTAAAATCTTTTCTGTATTTGGTAATAATTTTAAATAATCCATGATTTTGAATAACCAAGAAACGTCTTGAGTCCAAATTCAAACTGTAATAGTTCACATACGATCCAAGTGAATTCTATACCATAGTATACAGAGATTTTTAAGAAATTCTGAAGTACTTCTTGGACATAGCTGTATTCTATGCTGTCTAAATAATTGGAATGCAAGTAACACTTGGTTGAATCACATAGAAGCCAAAGACTAATACCTACTTCTGTGCTATTCATGCTTCAGTGAAGGTGGTAAAAATAAACAAAACAATTTGAAAGAATATTTTTCTTTGGGGGGGAGGGAACCTCTCTCAGCTTTTAAATAAAAATGTATATGTCATAAGGAGAACCGAATATGTCACAGTTTTCCTATCAGCTGAGGGAGATAACTTGATTTCCAACTAAGGATTATTTTTCAGTTCTTAAAATCTTATTGTTTCCTGATTTTAGTCTGAGATTCTGGCCAGATTATGGACTAAGAAGGCAAATTGATAAGACACCTGAAGGGAATGGACCACTTTTAGTTAGTAAGGCAGTGATGATAACATGGCTGGGTTTTCTCAAGAAGGGAACTCAGAAAGTTCCTGAGATCTGAAATTGGATAGAAGAGATTCATGATTCAAAGAACAGCCCTGACATAATTTTCAAAAAGAAGAGAAAGAAATTTGTGCTTGTTTTATTAAGTGTGTTTATGCAGGCAAAAAACAAAAAACAAAAAAAAAACCCAAAAAACCCTAAGAATGTCTGAGGTCTTAGTAGGCAATACAGCCATGCTGAACATGGGGTGGTGCCTTGGCATTTTTTTTTTTTTGACACCTACATTACCTCGGACAAGTTACTCAATCTTATTTATTCATCATGTGTAAAACAAAAAAAGCATAGATTTCTTAGAATAAGAATGAGGATTAAATGTTACAAAATATCTACAGAATAAAACACAATAAGTGCTTTTCATAAAGTTGGCTTTATTCTTTCCTCTCCTTATTAAATCATAATGATTAACTTTGTTAATCATTTGAGATAGTTTTAAGCTGCTTTTAGCCTGGGATGGAAGTCATGACACCAATAAGAAGGGTTTGGTGGTTAAATTTTCTCAGTGACGGGAATGGGAAATTGAAATATGAGAAGTAAATAGTTGAATGATTGAAATACTATTTTACCAGGTATTCTCACTAATTCATGATTTGAATTCATGACCATGATTGCTACAGATGTTACTTAAGAATGTCCTATTCTGCTCCTGAATACCCAGAAGTTCTGATTGCTTGCCTGGAAGTATATTTCCTAGGACTTAATATTGCAGCCATAAATTAAGGAAATATGAAGATTTTTAATTATATAAGCAAATTTTTTGTATGTAATAGAAATCCATGGAGTGGAAGAGTAGCATGTTCTTATTCCACTTTCTCTTTCTTACAAGCACATCCATTCCACAGCTGGCACTTTTCAACCGTCTCATCTTCCAAATTCCCTAAAGACGGAAAGTAAACTTTTCAAGGCAACTTGCATAATATCGGAACTAGATAGTAATGTCACCTAATGGCTGACAGCCCCATCATAAAGTCCCATTGTTTGTAACTGTGTAGCCACCTTGCAGGCAGGTATTGACTACAGTCTGGAATCTCTATGCATCTGCTGTATTTAAATGAGAAAAAAAAAAGCAGGATGTGCTAATTTTCATGGAAATGATTAGCATACTTTTATTTTAAATCTATTATTCTGAGGTGTTTTTGTTTTGTTTGGAACTCTGAGATTACAGTTGACAATCTTAATATTGCTTTTTTAAAGAGGACTTAAATTAATCAAATTGTATTTTTCATTAACTAATAAAATTAATTTTTTTTTTTAGATTCTTTGAGTTTCAAATGGTAACATGTTACATTTCTCTTTTGGGAGTAAAAACATTCTTAGCTCAGATCTTATTAGTGTGATACTGATATTGTGTAATTACTTAGTTTCAAAGTTCCTATGAATTTCTTTCTTTCTTTTTTTTTTTAACCTAGCGGCCTAGTTGTCTGCATCACTAATTAGCTGAAATTCCAGTCAGTAAGTAAATCTGATGACTGGTTGGGCCTCAGAAATGCTGAAGCCAATAAGAGAAACTGATTTGCTTTGCTCACATTATTATTTTCTCTGTAAGAAACCTAACGATGTTGTAAAACCAAACATTACGGTTGGAGAGTAAAAGCTCTGGCTTCTAGGAAATTTCTCATTGTGCTTTTTATGGGAAATAAAATGAAATAACATAGGGGAGAAATCATGTGGCTTACTGCTGTTTAGATGACAACTTTAGCAAACAAGATATGCTACCATCAAGGAAGGCTGGAGCAGCATTAGGCATTGAAACTGTCTCTCTTCAGTTTGGGGTGTCATCTGGGGAAAAGAGTTATGATAGCAGCTGTAGTTCAAATCTCTATGGGCTCTTAAAAATGAGATTTTTGTTTTTCTCTCTTAGGTTTTTGACTGGATTTCTAATAGCTCTACACATATTCAGGTATATTGTTACTAAGTCATTTTCTTTACAACTCAGAACAGGTTTATTAATGAAGATATAAATAATAAAATGTGATTATAGTTTTGACTATGCTACAAATTGAGTACTGTTAATTCATAGAGTCAAAAGCAAAATGCTTAAAATAAAAATCTGGCAGTGATGAAAGATGGGGATCACTTTCCATGTGCGAATCATAAGCCAGATATATAATAGATCATTGAGGTGCATATTAAGAAATTATAAATCCCATAAAATAAGAACCGCCCAAGAAAACAGACGAGGTGCTTTTTGTTACCTTGAAGGTGAGATCAGAATGAAAATAAGTTTATTTAAAACTGATAATTTCAGCATAGACCTACAAGTCAAATGAGCGTGGAATCGGTGGAACTGTTCTTGACATATGTCCAAAATTATAAAATGATTTGAAAGAACATGAACTTCAGTAACTAATAAATAATCCTTATAGCAAAGCTATTTTATTGGGAATGAAAGTACATGATTACATTTATTTCTTATGAGTCATTTGTGGATTGACACTATCAATGATATCAGGGAAACAAAGATGTTTCTGACACACCTGAGACAATTTTAACAATAAATTGCTACCACAGTTTGAATCATGCCAGAATGTTAAATAATCTATTGACTTTTTACATACATTTTGTAAGTTTAATGCTTATACAAGTATTAGTATCTTACATTTTGCAAATAGGCAGCTAACTAACAAAGGGTAGAGATGGATCAGCTCCGTGTGACTTCAAAGGTGATGATCTCACAGCAACAATATAGTGTGTCCTTGTAGGAGTTTCAGAAGTCTCGAATTATATTGGTTATGAAATAGAGAAAGGTTGCTTGAGTACCCATTTGTATCTGATATAAGTAGAATTTCTAATATGCAGAAAAGTTAACCATGGCATAATAAATAGCTGTGAGGTTTCGATTTACAGCCTCTGAGTTCAGAGTATTTCCCTTCAGGCTAGTGAGCCTCAGTTTTCTTATCTGTAAAGAGAAATGTTAGTATCACCTTCTGGTTGATAGATAATAGTCATATAAGATGATGCATGTGTTCTGTCAATTACAGAACATACACAGATATTGAGTTTTGATTGTTATTATGCCTGTTAATTACCCTAGGGAAGTAAGAGTCAGGAAGCAATTTTAAAAAGCACTCTAACCCTGCTGTCTAAATTCAAGCCTATAGTCATTCTGTTTCTCAATTTATTGCTTAGGATGATTGAAATGTAAAACATTTGTTCCTAATAATACAATTAATGTTAGAAGATTTCAAATATGACAAATCAAAGTGCATATGAACAGATTCAAAGGTTGTGGCTGCCATCGCAGATTCTTAGGCATGTAAGCTAAAATCTGTCCATAACAGTAAAAGAGCAGCATTGGCAGCAAGTCCCACAAGTCATAGCAATCCAAATATTCAACAAAATGTGATATTCGTAGTTGAAGTTTTATAAACTTTAGCTTTTGTAATTTCTAACAGCGTGCGTTTAAATTTGCACAATCTACACTGTATTAGCTTCATCTCTTGCATTTTTATAAAGATTTTTTGTGTTGATAAAACAGTTTTAATTTTGAATTTTAGTTTTATGTTCACTTATAATATCTAAGTAATTTAAATAAAGAACATATGTGATTTTAAGTTCCATTGCACCGAAGGGTTGTTGAATTTATTTAAATCATACTTGAGTTCAAACATGTTATGGTTTTACAAATTCATTGGAGGAGAAACAAAATGAAACCTTTTAGGAAATATTCAAAGGAGAAAGAAGTTGAAACTGAGTCATTTTATAACCACCTGCATATGTAACATCAAGAGTTCAGGAAAAGTACATTGAAATTCGAAGAATAGCATACTTTTAGGTCTACAATCTCTAATGTTAAACAAAAATAATTTCAGTGAGAATTCTAGAATTACACTTAATTTGACTAGTGGTTCCAGCTGTATGGCCTAGACCAAGGGATTCAACCTGCCTGATTCAACCATTTCTTCATCTACAAAATAGAGTTTGCCCCACATTATTGGTAAGAGTTAACAAAAGTGAGTATCTACAGCGTAGTTGCTTTACATCTTTTGTGATTGAAATATACCCTTAATGAAATAGCAGTCTCTCTTTTTTCTTATATTTTCAATCTAGCTTAACAATTTTATTCATTTTTATTCTTAAAATGAAGCATTTTAGAACTTCATTGTAATTTTACATAGCCCTTGCTTTTATAGCTGGTAGTAGTTAATTTCAGTCACTACTAATTTTTCCTATTTTTTATACCACATTCTTTATTAACCCTCCAGTGAATTTATAAATGTCTAACTCGTAAAAGTGCCTGTTATGTGGTAAGCACACGGTAAGCACTAAATGAAGAAACAAATATCATTATTATTTTCAAATTCAATGCAGGATTATGCCTTCTAATATCTTTTTATGAGAGTATTTATGACCAAAAACATGTATTTATTAATAAAATTTTATATTAGTACCCTAAATTCTTCCTATTTAAAGTGTTGTCTGGGGACTAGCAACATTAGCATCACCTGGAAGCTTGTTAGAAATGCAATCAGGTCACATCCCAGAAGTAATGAATCAGAATCTACATGTTTACAAATTCCCCCCAATGATTCATATACTTGTCAAAATTTGAGGACGGCCCTAAAACATTTTTTTTGTCTAACCGTAGTCTTCATTAGTAATCAATTCATTCATTCATTCAGCAGATATTTAGTAAGTGCCTATTTTGGTTTCTTGAAATTCTTACATTCTGATGGTTTCAGGTTATGTCAATGCAAAGGAACAGAGGTCAGTTTAGAATGACTAGCTAAGATCTCAGCAGATTAATTAGCAGCGTAGCTTGGGCTAGGAGAGGGTCACAGAAACATTTAAGAAAAATAAGGATGGGCAATCCTATGTATTTGGGGGCTATTAAATGGTCCATGGCATTTTAATGGTCCATACAGTGACTCAGTGTAGTTATAGGGATATTAAAAGCTCCAAGAAGAGTTAGGGTAAAAATGTGACACCAAATATGAGCTTTGTAGGCATAGCTCTATAAACATCTGAAAATGAACACAAACTTAATGAAATGCAGATATATAGAGGGAGAATATTAATGTTCTAGAGGATTCACTATTTGGCCAAAGATTTTTTAAAAATAAAAATGGCTTTCCTGTGTATTTAGTATAATTTTATTTATAACTAAATAATCATATTTTAGTAGCTGGTTGTTTGTCACACTGTGATAACTTTTTATAAAAAGAAATTAAATTTGTCACAAAACTATATTGCTTGAAGGCAGAATGGAAATTTATTTATCATTCATATATTCATGGCCTAATATAATACGGAGGTATAATATATATTAAAAAAAGTGGTATGTGATCAATAAAATTGTATTTAATGGAATTTGACTGAACCCTTTGCATTAATTCACTGAAGACATAACCTTCTTCAGATGAATCATTGCTGTCTCATCATTGAAGAATAAACCATTGAGGTTATATATCTTGGGCTTTGAAAATAAGTAGCAAACATAGAAAAATCCAAATGCAAATATAATCTTATATAAACAGGCAATTATATTTCTGTATTTCTATATAATTAAAGTAAAAAAAAAAAGACAAGTGATATTTGAATATCTAATTATACATCTTCCACACATACTATTTCTTCTTATTGTTATAATATTCTGCCTGAGTCTGGAATCGACACATTATTAATAATCTTTACTCTTCCTGCTTTTAGCGTATGTAGTCTCAAACAATCTTAAATCTTCAGTAAGTGAAAAAATTTTGAATGAAGGCAGTGAATGCACAAGAGAAATATAAGAGGAGATAGAGTATGTTTATTTATATGCTTTTATATAGAGTAAGTTCTGTCATCTCTCTAGTTATATTTTATAATCTTATAGCTACTGTTCTTAGGGACTTAAACTGCAGTTGTTGACTTCCTTGCAGAGTTCTTTTCTTTATTATAGATCTAGAATTGTGTTTTTTTACACTGCTCAGTAATATTTTAAAAACATATATTTGATAATGCACCAGATCTCACAGAGTTCATAGTGCCTGGTTTTCCACTCAGGCATTTTGAATCCTGATGTTGTATATGCTTCAAGTTATTAAACACTTTATCTTCTGCTAGATAAAGTGAAAATTACACTATTCGCTCAAGACTCATTAAGACCTTAAGGAACAGTGACAACTCTCTCTCTTTAGGGAAGAATAAGTTGGCCAGCCTGTCCAAAATTTAAAAAATCATTAGTTGAAATACTTACCTCACTGTTAGGATTTTCTTATGACTTTTGCCAAAATTCTAAGTTATTTTATATTAATATTTTAAAGAAAAATCTGGGAGAAGATAGAAAAAACCTGTTTGTCCATATCGAATTCTCCATGCAAGATGTATCGCTGGCACATAGTAAATGTTTGATAAAATTTGGTGCATGACTAGATGGCTTACAGACTAATTTTGATTTAGATGTCCTCTGAACTTGTTTGCATGCCCACTCTGAGAAGCTCTGTAAAACTGAATTACAGTCTAAAATGATTTGAGATCCATGAGACCTGGGTTAATGTAGTGCATTAAAGAACACTATGACCTCATCCACAAAACTAGAGATAAATGTCACATCAAGCCATTCAAGCAGAAATTCTTGTTCTTTAGGCTATAACTCTGGGGGGCGGGGGAGGGGGGAAACAAATGATGAAATAGACCAAATCTCCTATCTTTCACATTGCAGAGTAGCTGCAATTCCTAATAGTGAAGCTCAGCAGCTTTTGGGCTGATCAGGCTATTTTGGTGCTATATCAAGAGAAATTTTGACAGTCTTGGCTCACAATTTAACCTCCTTCAGAACTGTTACAATCTGGTGGGAGAATATCCATGGAATACTAAACATCCATCTTGTTTTAAAACCAGCCATTCTCTCATAAATAATAGCTGTATTTCATGCATGATCCTCTTTTTGTTCTGTTGCTGCAGAAGCAGCCAACTAGGCAACAGAGGAAGCGAAAGTAAACTAACATATTCCCAGCTTTCTTGGCATCACTGATGAAAATGTCTGTGATGCTCGTGATGATCCAAAAGACATCAGAATCAAAAACACGTTGGCTTGTGTTGTATAAGTAAAGTATGTGTAGCAGGAGGATGGAGCACGGACAGCCAATGTTTGCCAATTGAGAAGAACAAAGCTTGGAGGGAGACTTACAAATCCAAAGTGTGCAGCAGTTCACGGAGACTAAGAAATGAGCATTTAAAAAACTTTTAACACTCAGAACTTGCATTTACCATTTATGTTCTAGTAACGGTTGAATTACCTACTATATTAAATTTATTTCGTAAGGAAGATTAGAAAGTATAAAACTTTTTTTTCTATAGATTAGAATAAAATAAGGTTTGCCACGTATTTGTAAAATTGGTACTAAGAAGATTTATTCCTGTATCCTTTAATCTTTGCTCTTATAGAGCATATCAAATACTTTTTAAGGCATAAAATTCAGAAGCCTAGTAGAAGGGTTTAGTATAGAGACCAGTAAAGTCCCTTCTTTGAAATATAGGCAGTCCTGGTGTTGTGCACTAGGAAGAATCTTAAAAACAATTGTGCTAGCTGAAACCGTGCAGAAATCTTAATAATTACTGGGAAGAATTATAATTGTTCTGTCGTCTTTTAATTTTTCCCCCAAACATCGAAAATTCTCTTCTCGATGGGCATATACATGCATAAGAAAATGAACAAATTATGAAACTAATATTTACTTAATATGCTCTAAGCTAAAACCTTAGAAACATTGAGGATTAAAGTGTTTTATTTCTTTGTAAAAAAAAATTTTCAAGAGTAGTTTAAAAGTAGTGCTTGCCTCTTTCTGCTCATCATATAACTCGTAGTATGGAGCAAGCATCTTTCCTATGCCCCGGTGAATTGTCATACTCCTTTCAGATCAGCTAGCAGCGTTTTATTCTTTGCAGTGTCAATGTTTTAAAGTATCTCTTAGAGGTCCATTATTATGAAGCTTTTTGCTGGCATCACTTCTCCTGGGACATCATCATCCTTTCATCACCGTCACTTTGCTCACTTATGTCAGTAACTTTGCCTTCACTAAGTTTCTCTGGCTGCAGGTCTAGAGTTTCTTGAAAAGCAGCGGGAACAACAGTCCCACACTCAGTTATTTCTTCTATAACTTATTTATATTCTATATAGATTATATTTGTGATGTTAGTACTTTTTGTTTCTTTGCTGCGCCTTCCTCTTTGTTGGCCATTTTTACTTCTTTTAATTATCTATTTTTGTAAAGTGTCACTGGAATCTAGAAGCAAACAAAACTGTATGCTTTGTTGTCTGTGTACTTTGAAAGAAATGCCAAGATCAGTCACTGACAGATACATAGTAATTTGTGGACTGAAAACCAGAAGCAGAGATTGTACTGTGTACTGTGTAACTCTACAAAGTTTATATCAGCCACCACTGATAGACTGTAACAACTGAAATTTGAACCATGTTGTTGGGAGACTGATATTCTTTAACTAAAACATGGTAGCTGCACTTCATACCTATGGAAAATGTGCAAATGATACTGCCTATATAGATAACTTGTTAATAAGTTAAATGATTTAAGTGCTTATACCTAAAAGATAAATTCTTTCAGGTTCCTTATCAAAAACATTAAACAGTCTATAGGGAATATGTGGTTTATATTTACCCACAGTAATGCTCGTAGAGGTTTTACCTGAATTGAATGTTCCTATTTCCCTTAGTAGTAAAGATGATTAGAGAGAAAATTGTAGTCTATATCAAGTGTGATCTCACAGGTTTGGCAAAGGGGGGTCCTTTTTGGGATAACGGTTTTTTTGGTTTTTTGTTTTTTTTTTTCACCTTACAGATTCTGAAACTTAATATTAACAAATAACCTTTGTAAGTATTGAGGCTCTGGAGAATTCACTCTTGTTGACTAGGCTAACAGGAAAATACTAATTTATATCAGGATATCTGTCTACCCCAAATGGTCATTTCCATCTGGCGGTTCCTTTGAAAAAGCTCATTCAGTCAAGGGATGAAATCATTTATTGGTGAAATCATTTAAGGAATATTGAAATATTAGTCACAGTAACAGGACATAGAAAGAGTTAGATTTCAAGGTATTATTTTTCAATCAATTAAGCATATTCAATAATTTCTATTTGAGAAATATTTCTCTTTAGGTCACAGTGCCAGTTATTAGAATTAGCACTTTATCACCTCCTTGGTGTGAAATGAATATTGACAAACTTTAAGTTTCCATTATTAGTAGCCAATATTAATTGATTTCATAAGATGTCTGTTGTAAATACTTGAACTTTACAGTTTATATGGCAGTATTCTACATTTATTTGAAAATGACCAGCACATAGTAGGTGCACGTTCAATGTTTCTTTATCTTTTCTTTTCCTCCCATTAGTTATTCTTGCTGTCGTTGCTGATAATCTTTCTTTAAAGATGTATGATGTTGCTGCTTTTAGAGATTACTGTTCCACAGGATTCTCAGGGCAATTTTCATAGGTTGCTATCTTGATTGCTTTTGTAGGGGGAATATTTCCATTGGGAAGCCCTTTTACAACGTTGATGTAAAGCTTCATCCATAGAATATTTTTTCCCCATAAAGGAAAAAAACACAGTGAAATTTTCTAAATTTTGACCCCCAATGTGTATTAATCTATCAATAAAATCTGTAGCTTCCAATCAGTAAATATACTTTCCATTTTAGGAGTAACAACAGCATATACCAGGAACTAGAGGGGCATCAAGTTTTAATACAGGTCCTACATTTAAGTGAAATTTGTATGGGCCAGAAAATTAAAATAGACAAAAAGTCTCTTTTAAACTAAATTGTTAAACTGTTTCTAAATGAATGTTCCCAAGACATGTTAGTAAATTGAGTTATGCCATCTTTATATTTGGACTCTTATAAGGGCAGGTTCTAAACCAATCTTCTTTCTTTTTACATGGATGCAACTCTTAGTGTATCTTGTACTAACATGATGCATATTCTGATTTGTTCCATTAAAGGTGTCCTTTGTGCTCTGTGCTCATTTTTCTGCTGACCATTTTCTTATTTTTTATATTAGTAGACGAACAACACTTGATTGAAGAAAGAAAAAAATATATTGGTCTTATGAGTTCTTATAAGGATCCTTGGTAATGAAAAGCTGCAGAACTGATTATTTTCCTATAATTCTCTGTGTATACATTATTTTAAATGGTCATGTTTTCCTTTCCCATTGCAAATTAATATTTTAAATTAATATATGGACCCTCTTTTCTTAATAATGCCAGTGACACACATTTTTTGTTGCTCTTTTCTAATTACTTATTTAAAGCCGATATAAGAATGCTTCCCACTGGACATCACTAAGTGTATCTAACCCTGTTATGTTTCCAGATTGACTTTTGTTATTGTAATATGATTAAAATACTACATAAATTATGTAAAACTCTATAAAATGAAATTCAACAGAGGTAATAAATGCATATTAATAATACATAAGTTATTAATCTATATATTTGGTTGAACAGATGCAGAATATATTTTCAATTAATAGAGATTAACTGTACTTTTTATACAGTTATTTTCTTTAATCTTATTCAGATTAAAATAATAAAACTTTTTTCAGAGTTAACCAATTCAAGAAAATTTTCATTGAGTTTATTTTAGTTTTGTAATCTCATTTGAATAATTATTTGGTACAATGGGAAGCTCCAGAGGTATTCTAGTACTTTTTTGGACTTGGGTTTTCATTTAACAAAAGAACAAGTAGAAATCTATTAGATTGGATTTTTGGAAAATTTTTATTTAAATATCTTTTTTACAAATTTCCACTAAAATTCCAAGACAGATCATCTAAATTGTATTTGAGTTATATGCATAAGAAGATATCACAGTTTATTGGATAATTGGTTAAAGTTTTAAGAGCTTTGACAATGATTTAGGAATGATAAAGTTATGTTTTAACATTACACATTTTATTAATTCACCAAGATAGTGAGGTTTCTTTTCCTTTTAAGAAAGCATATTCCAAAACTATTTTACTTTACACTTCATCCATATCTCAATATTTTAAAATGATAAATAGGAATAGATTTCTGAATATTATAATTTCTTAACATAGTTTTCATTTCCATGTGATAAATGTATCCTAAATGTCTTGCTTTTTGCAATCTAAAGAATTCCTTGATTCCAAGCCCCCTTATGCTGACTGTTAGAGTTTAATAAATTTAGAATCATGGTAATTATACTGCTTTAATGTGGACTCAGTTAACTACCCATGAGCCTTGGACTTTGTCTGCTATTGTAAAGTGACATTTTATTAGTTTCTTATCTGTGGGCCAGATCCAGACTAGCCACTGCAGAACTATAATAGAGAATTATTTTCTGATTTATTGGTACGTTATGAAATATTTAGATATAAATGTGAAGAAGGGCTCTAAATCATAAATAGTACTTTATTTTGATACCTCAGCCTCACACACTTCTAATAAAAGACCCTAAGCAATCCAATTCATAAAATGAGTATTAAATTTCTAGAACTTCCGAGGTGCTGTGTTTACACTTTATGAAGATAAATAAGACATGGTTTTTGCCATTAAGAGGCTTGCAGTCCAATGGGAGGATGAGATGTTGTACAGGAGACACTATAATAAAAGAATTTTTTATAAAAGTTCACAAGTTGGAAAGATTACAGAAGGGATATATATGAGGCACATTTGAACATTGAGTCTGTCAGTTTATGTCCAAGTAAGATCTAGGTAGGAAGAGAAGGAGAGCATTGTAGGAACAGCAAAGAGAATTAAAAAACATAAAACTTTTTTGAGGAGCTGCGTGTCAGTTCCAACCCTTCAAGAGAAGCAGGCAGTCAGTGGGAAAAGACTTATAAGTGATTTATTAAAGGACGAAGTGGAGGGAGCTGGAGAAGACAGCGAGAGTCTTGAGACCAATGCGGTTCTCACACCTGTGAAAGAAGAGGTGGGAAACGGAGCACTGGGCAGGAGAGGCTCAGGATTCAGTGCGGGTCTGAGAAAAACTTGGCACCGGCACTAGTTCTCCAGCCACTCTTACCTTTGGGTGGGAAGAGGCCCAAGGGAAGCAGGGCTTCGATGTTAATGGGCAGCCACTAGAGGCTGTGTCTGTTTATGGCTCCTGCAGAAAGTTTGAAGGAAATCTGAGTGGCTGATATCCACTGACATCACAGCCATCTGCAAGAATGCCACGCGGTTTCATCGGTCGGAACATATAAAATAGAACGCAGGAAAGGACCTAAGACTATATCATGGGGGGGCCTGATATGTCATGCTTTGGAATGTGTACTTTTTTCCTGGAAAGACATTGAAAAGTTTTAGACTTTTGTATAGAAGTATATTTTATAAAGAATTAACGTTTAGAGCTAAATTAATATATATGTGAAGGATTTTTAAAAGAGGCAGGTTGGCTGCACAAACCCATTCAGTGTCTACTCTAAAGTAGTTTGTTTTCTTGTTCACAGTTTCGCAGTCTGTGGTTTTAGTTACCCATGGTCAACTTTAGTTTGAAAATTTTAAATTAAAAATTACATAAATAAACAATTCATATGTTTTCAATTGTGCACGGTTCTGCGTAACACAATGAAATCTCATGAGGCCCGCTCTTTTCCTGTCTCCACGCTGTATGTATTCCCCACCCATCAGTTACTTAGTAGCCAGCTTGGTTTTCAGGTTGGCTATGGCGGTATCGCAGTGCTTGTGTTTAAGTAACCCTTGTTTTACTTCATAATGGCTCCAAAGCACAAGAATAGTGATGCTGGCAACTCAGATGTGCCAAAGGGAAACTGGAAAGTGCCTTCCTCTAAGTGAAAAGGTGACAATCCTCAACTTAAGCAAAGAGAAAAAAAACGTATACTGAGGTTGCTAATATCTATGGTAAGAATGGATCTTCTCTCTACGAAATTACGAAGAAGGAAAAAGAAATTTGTGCTAGTTTTGTTGTCGCACCTCAAACTAAAGAAGTTTTGGCCATGCTATGGAATAAGTGCATAGTTAAGGTGGAAAAGTCATTAAATTTGTGCATGGAAGACATAGAAAACGTGTTCTGATTTTCCGCAACATTAATGCCAGAAAACGTTGAGCCTATGTGAAGTCTTCAGCAAGAGATCCCCTGAAACGAGTGCCACTAAGCCACTAACTGCAAATGAGGGCTGGTCACAGAGACTCAGGGATAGGTTTGGCACTTTACCATCTCACATCATCACAAGAAGAGAGGGGTGAGTACAGTACAAAATGATATTTTGAGAGAGAGACCACATTCATATAACTTTTATTACAGTATAGTATTACAATTGTTCTATTTCATTATTAGCTACTGTTGTTAATGTCTTACTGTGCCTCATTTATAAGTTAAATTTTATTTTATATATATATATATATATACACACACACACATATATAGGCATAAAACTATATATGTAATGCTATATATATCTATGGGGCCTGGTACTATCCTTGGTGATTTCAGATATCTACTAGAGGTCTTGGGATGTATCCCCTACAGACAAGGGGTGACTATTGTCATAATTCAACTGAACTAATGATGCTCTAAATGTTAATATTAAATGTTAAATTCTGTGACTAAAATGTAACGTCAGAGAAACATGTTGACAAAAGAATCAAAGATTTGGGGAGAGATAACAGGACGAAAGAATGAGAGGGAAGTAGTGATTCTAAGTTTAAATGTAGATTTCTCAAAGAATGTTAATGTCATCTATTTATTGATTGATTCAAAATATTTATTGAGCATCTGCTATGTGCCAAATACTATTTTAGACATCAGCGATGTGTCAGAGAACAAAAGGGACAAAAATTCCTTTTTAAAAAGCATTTACATTTGAGTCGATGAGATGGAAGAAAGGTTAGATTTTTCTCACATGGAGATACGTTTTACAAGAAAATTAAGCAGAGAGTGCAGGGAGGTGAGGAGAGCAGTTGCTCTTTTATAAAGACTCATGAGGGACACCTCATCAAATGACGAGTAAAAAACAAGAGGAATAGCTCAGGACGCAGGCAGATGGGTATCTAGGGAGAGTGATGGGCAGAGGAAAAGCAGCAGGGACAACGGTCCTGGGGCGGGAGGTTTCCTAACACGCATGATAAACAGCAAGGAGCCAGGGAGATGAAGAAGAAAGAGTGCAGTGCTAGTGTTTGAGTGATGACGATTACGGGGAAGGGGCACATATCTTTTAGGACACTGCATAAAATTAAAAGTCTGATATTTTTGAACAGAGGAGTATTCTATTCTCACTTCGATTTTCATCTGCTTACACTTTTGAGAGCTGACTGGAGGAAAGCAAGTTCAGACACAAGATAACCTCACGTCAGGCTCTCATAGTATAGGGCAAAAGATGTTAGAAATGAGTGTGGTGGGAAGAATTCAGGTTTTGCATACGTTGATCAAACATAATCAGACATTAAACAGCTACCTTGTCATGGATATTTACTTCTCAAAGTTTGAAGCAATGGTCATAAACATATGTCTTACATTACTTTGAATAAGAAAATCAAACTCTATATTGTACATATACTGAGTGTAGCTGGTGATCCGTCTTGAATAAATGAGATGTACTATCATTCCTCTTCCAGCAGTCTTCAGAAAAACAGCTTTGTTTCACAAAATTTGTGATTGCTTCTATTAATAGTTTTCGAGGAAACTAAAGAGTTCTTTGCAGATGCTGATTCATCTGTCAGAAACATTATTTTCCTTCCTCATAGTTTAGCTCTTGGTTCAAATACCACTTCAGCTGAGAAGTCTTTCCTTAATGAGAGGCTGCATCAGAGGTTTCTCTCCTACCTCCCAGTCTATGCTCCCATAGCTCTATTTTGCCTGTGTGACAACTATGCTTTGTAGTGCTCGTGGATTTAAACCTCTGTCTTCCCAATTAGCCAACTGGCCCTATCCATCGAAAGAGATTTCTTCTGCTGCTTCATTATACAGCTATATCATTTACCAAATAATGATGCATGTTTCTAATTATGTATTGAAAAGCATAGCTTCTCACCTTCTTTACTGAACCTCATTTTCACAAACTCAAATGCCCCACTATGCTAAATCTCCACATATGAACTCTCTCCCAAATGGAAAATTTGCATTTATTCTTGTCTGTAAGAGATCTTTTATTGAAATAATTCAGATAAAGTACGTAGAGCAGTATCTGATAAGTAGAAAAGTACTTAGAATGTTTTTGTCCCCCATATGATGATTATACTTACCATTTCTTTTTTAAGAGGTTTGGAAGAATAGATATTATAAATGGAGTGCTTTAGATCATCAACATATTTGCTTATTTGAATTGTTATTTCTTTCTTTAAATTTTTATTTACATTAAACCTTTCTGTATATGAAAATTATATAATTACATTTATGGAACTTCCTTAATAATAATTTTGTCAATTCTTTCCAAATTCTTCTAATCTCTAAATTTATAGAATTGCATGATGGGGCTGGATAGTATTCCACAAAGTAGACTAGGGTATTCTTACAGTTTTGACATATTTTATTTAATACGTTGATATTTTTGTTTATTTTTATTAGTAGTAGTGGTAGTAGTGTCTTTCACTTATCATTATTTTCTTAAATAAAAAAGCATATTCGTACAATTCTAAATATAATATTGAGATGGAGTGTTTTATTCTTGCTAATAAGAAAAACAATGGATACTGATTTTTAAATCTAAAAGAGAATGTGTCAGGTTATGTGTAAAAATATGAAAGAAAGGGTGCAGAAATAAAAATATAGGTATGATGAGTTGGGGTGCAATAAGAAGATGTAATAGAATTTTAACTAGATGTGAAAATAGATGGAGCAATTTTAGAAAACTTTCTGAAAAGTGCTTATTATAATTAAGAAAGAAAATAATAATTCCCCAGTCCTTTCAGGAACAATAAATTGTTATTAACAGAGAAGCTAGAGCCGGGGACAGCAAAGCGAGTTTGAAAAATCTTCCTAGGTCCCCATTCCCTCCCTTATGTGCTCCAGATTTTAAAAATCATGTTTTCCCTTTAAGACATTTAATTGAATTAACTCAAATGTCATACTATATAAGATATGTAGGAATTTTAAAAGTAGGAAAAAGCATAGAATTCCCCAGAATTCTCTTGCACCCTACTTTGTGAGCACAATAAAAGCTACATCTGTTAGTTTTCTTTAAATTTATGTAAAATCAAAATATTCCCAGTTCTTTTCCTCCTTTCTTTCCCTTTCAGAACTGACTTCAATAACCTTTCTCTTTATGCACACATAAGAACAATAATTTTGTTCCCCAAAGAAAAACAAAAGTGCTAAATTTAGATGACTGAGAAGTTTTGAGCAAAATAACTTCAAAAGAGAAAACTAAATGTTAGAAATGATACATGTAGGTAGATTATACTCCTTGGTGTCCTAAAATACTTTCATCATTTGGCTATCTGCTTCTAAGCATTTTATTTGGAACACAAAGTTGCATTGTATTTTTCCTGTCTATATCACACTAATATCCCAACGTTTCGCAAATAGAAGTATACATGACAAGTGATCCATTACCCACTGGGGTGATGCATGGAACCTAACAAAATGTCTACACTTAGGACAAGCAAATCCTGGCTCCAGATCAGGTTTACAGAGTGTCTGATCAGGTACCAGGGGATTCTCCTGTTCTCAAGTGTAAGAATGATAAATATGGAGAACCATAGCCTTCATAAGGTTCTTCTTTCTTTTTTTCCCTTGAGTTTAAACAACCATTTGCATATTAATACTAATAACTCTATACTCTTATTTAATTCCCTTTTACTCAGAGATTATATATCACACCTCGACACGCATTAGGCTACAAGACATTCTTCAAAGTTTTCTCATTTTCACTTGACTTTTATAATTTTGCAGGTGAGGAAAAATCATTCTATAGTACTTGTCTTGAGTTTTCTTCCCCTTGATAACTTTATAAATGGCACTACCTATACATATTTCAGAAAATAAATATCTCCTTGGCTAGGTTTTAAAGCAAAACTATCTTGTATTGAACTTTATTTCATAAGATTTTCTATTATAGAGATTATTATATTATATTATATTATATTATATTATAGAGATCATTATATTATAGATCATTTCTTTTCAATGAGGCGAAATAAAGTATATTGACCAAGTCTTGCACCAGGAAGGCTACAGTGCAAAATTTGAACCCAGGTGGTTACAGCCTCAAGCTTTACCACCAGAAATTGAAAGCTCTTAAAGAAATTCAAGAGGTTGACTTTTAGTGGTAGTATTTCATTATACTGGAAATGAAACAATATTTTTTGTTGAAAACCAGGGTGTTTCATGGGTATAAACTATACATATATTAATATTATCATATTAAAAATGGAGGTAATAGAATCTAGTTAGCATACAAGAAAACTACAAATCTCAAAATTATGCACGTTTAGAAAAGATATTTTATTAGACATGGAACAGTTTTGCATAAGATATAGCAGTTACAGAATAGTTATATTATTATAGCAGTTATAGTTAAAGCTATGAAATTATAAAATTTTAAAATGCGAGCAGTGATTGGCTGATTTTTTGTCAAAAAATTTTATCTTTTAAAATGTCCTGGGATTCTTGTTTCAGCTTCATTTAATAGCCTTACTTGCATGTTATCCCACTTTCCATCAGACAAATTTCTAATTATGTCTAATAGTTTTCATCTTTTCACCCTTGTTCATACTGCTCAACACCATGTTTTTCTGCAATATCAATTGTCTTTCTTCTTAACCTGTAAACTCCTTGGAAGTCATGAAGAGTGTTCTTAATCAACCATATCATAATCTCTAATAGAATAAAATAGGACAGTGTTTGTTCTTTCTTGAAACTTCTCTGTTGTTAATTGGATACATGTGTTTCTATAATAGCAATTATAAAGTTATGGCTAGCATGAACCAAAGGTAGCTTTTACTGATATGGGTCTTAATATTTACTGTCAGATCATATGGCTCAACATTCATTTGGTGAAAAATAAAATTGTTATCTTTGGAAGATATTTGCCAAAATTCAAGTAGTCAATTTTAAATAGCCTCACATGCAAAATGAACTATTTTAATTACATTCAGGTGTATTCCATGACTCTTCTGTTAAATTTTGGAACACTTTGCTGCTTGATATATAAAGTCTCATCATAATATAATTGAAGATTAACTATATTTAAAGGAAGTTGTCCGTAACACCTCTTAGGACAATTTTCAAAACCCATTAACCTCGACTTTGTTCTGGGGTTACCGTTTCTTAAATTGTGATTCCCAGTCAACTTGCATGAGAATAATATTGATACTTTATAAAAACTGAAATCCTTAGGCCCCATCCCAGACCATTTGGGTATGTGTATCTATAAATCTGCAATTTTCAGAAGCTCCCTGTATGATAATTGGGTGCCTAACACCTGAGAAGGGCTGTTTTATGACTTGAATTTCAGAGAATCAATTGAGCATCTTTAAATGTACTTGTGTAGAACCAAATCATTTTCATCAAGAAAACTTATAGTTCATTTCTGTATGTGGTCAACCATTATTTAAAAAATTTTATTTTGTTGGAAGAACAAAAATGAACTAAAACTAATGGCAACTGAGAATCATCTTGTATATATTTGAAACTTTCCAGCACTTAACAGATATTTCCATTGTAATACAAATAATGGGATTTATTTTCAATTTTAATATTTACTAATTATTACACAAGAGAACACATGTTGCTTTGTAGAAATTTTGGAAGACTTACCATGACACCATCACTATTTTTTTGAAGGAATCCCTTCCTTACCCTTTGGGCTCTAAGGTACATAACCACACCTTCACTGTCAACAACACAGGACTGATACCTTCATGAGGGTAGATACATAGAGGCCAGCAGTCAATTCTAGTCCACCCACAGAAAATTCTCTCAATGATGTGAAATAAGCCTTATGCAAAACTCTACAGCTTTCACTAGGAAATCAATTATGTTTAACCATATTGTAACTGGTAATTTTATGGGGTAGCAGGATATTGAATCACATGTTTTTAAAGCATTTTTTAAAATATTAAATAGTTTTAGTTTCTCCTGGATACACTTTTAATAGATTTGTGTTTTATTTCTGTAGGAAAAAGTATTAAATGTAAGGTTGCTGGGTAAAAAATTATGATTTTAGCTTTGATAGATGCAACCAAATTACTCTTTCATCATTGTATGAATTTAAATTCCTATCAAGGTTTTGCTGAGAGTAGAAATGATCAGTTTTAAATATTTTAAATCTTCACAATTTGAATCAAACAGTATATTACACAGTGATATCCATTGGCTTTTTATAATGTTAGTGAGTTTAGACTTTTATATTTCTTTTGTGATTTGAAAGATGGTTATCGTAATCATTCATTCTGTTTAAAAAAATTACTGCCAGTGTTTAGGCATAAAGCAGGGAAATGGGATGACTAGTCTATTAAATCTGACCATTCTATTGTCGTGAAATCATTTGGCTCTTCCTGTTTTCTCTATTTTGCCCAGAGATAGAGCATTGGGCAGGGAGAGTTGATTTTGCTTAAAGAGAAAAATCTCTGAAGAGAAAGTGCCTTCTGTTTGTGAAATTAGCAGAAATGGATATGTAAATCTAAGTGTTCAGATTATTGCCTCAATTTGCTAGAAGGACATTTTGTCAAAATATATGCCAGACTACCTAGAGTTTAAAAGCTTGATAAAAATGTAAAAGACTACTCCAGACCTATTGAATCAGAATCTCTGGAAAGTGGGGGCAAGGAATCTACACTTTAACATTGCCTATATGCAAACTATAATTTGAGTACCAATGCTTGTGGGGAAAGGACTCATTTATATGCAATTATTAGATTTTGCATTCAAAGATAAATTGAACAAATTATAGCAATACCTACACAAACCACAATGTGTGTGTGTGTTTTTTTTTTTTGCAAAAAGAAGATTTATTAAGATGCATAATTTAAAGAGGAAGTATACATTAAGAGTGAACATAATGAGTTCTCAGAGTCCTCTGCATAATTTAATCAGTGGCAATTGCCATGCTTAGATGAAATAGGAAAGTCTCAACATAAAACAGTTGTTTTGCTTGTTCTATGTAATCACTATAAACAAGCACAGCAGGTAGATCCCTGAAACAATTGTAAGCCTGAAGAGGAAAAGTTTAAAAATAGTAAAGACAACTTTCATGTAAACTGTAAGGTGTTAATACTTCTCACACTTAACAATAAAAGGCTGTCCATTTTCCTTCACATTCAATGTTACTGATTTCAGAAACCTCATAATATCTGTTGACAGGTTTAAATTGTTTTTTTTTTTCTTTTTTTTTTTTGAATCTGTGAAGGTAAAATGAGCCTCTCTTTTTTCTTGAAGCATTTATGCTTGGTAATACTTAACATCAGGTGGGTGTCTTGTGATTGCTGCCTTTAAACTTATTTTTCTAGATACACAAAATCAACGGGTAAATATTTCTTGACTTTTTGCCCATAATAAAACAAATGATAATATTTTATTTATAATACATATTTTCGTATTTATAATGCTTTCTATCTTGTTTAATTTTTATATAGTAGGTGGCAGGGATGATAAAAATCAAGAACCTGCCAATTACTTAGAATGCTCTTGAAGCATTCTGGATCTCAGAATGTCATGAGATAGAGGGAAACTTAATGGTAGTTGTCAAAAGAGGTTCTTAGTCTTTTATGTGATGTAACAGGAATGATGGATGAAATACACATGCCTAGTATAATCCTGTGAATATACTCTGCTTTTGACAATTTCAGAATTTTTCAGAGAAGCAGAGCAATTAGCATTACAGATTGATTCTTTATCAATTAATCTGCTCAAATCTGTTCCCCTTACTCCTGTTTATTCTTAGCCTCCCTCCATAAGGATAAAAAGCAACAATTTAACTAGATGAAATTTCCTCACAATAAATACATGCAACAATTTCTTTACCATAAAAAGTTTTGTGGTTTGCAAAAACAAATTCAGGAAGAAAGGAGATGGTCTATAATAGGATGTAAAAAACACTAGTAGAAGATCAAGCTGGTCATTGTTAGCGTGGAGGGGGAAGTCAGGGAGAGTTAAAGAGGCTTGAAAGTGTCCTGATCCTTCTCAGGCAGAGAATAATCCTATTACTCTATGATTTTGATTGAAGTCTTTTATTTTTAAACTTAGTAGATCATTGATTACAAAATATTTGAATATAACTTTTAAACAATTGCAAACTGGATAGTATTTTTAAATTTATTATTTGTTAAATTATTTTCTGCACTGCTAAACACAAGTGCAATAGATAAGAGTTATCTCTACATTCAACTCACTTCTGTTTCAGATTTTGGAGGAATTTGGGGGATGGAGAAAGATACTACTATCATTATGATGCTCTCTTCATTAAATATCTTTTTTTAGACAAAAAACCTTTGTAGTTATTCAAGAAATTTATTAGAAAATGATTATTAATATAACTTAAAGTTTTACAAAAATGTAAATTAAATGCATTTTATTATGTGCCTTAAAAATGAGCATTAAATGTGCACAAAGTGGTTTATTTAGCTTTCAGTTTTACAAAAACATTACTGTAAAAATATCTCCAATTTTAAAATGCTAAGAAAATTTTAAAATTTGAGTAAAGAAGCTTTGTGTTGTTTAGAGATAAACTAAGTATGTAGTTTCATTTTAATGTAGAGGAGAAGGCCTAAAAAAAAGTTTCTATCAGCTGCCAATTTGGCCAACTTATGACCATAGAGCTACTTAAAAAAAAAAAAAAATCTTTTTGAATATTTTATCAAGTTTCAGCCAGGACAAACAGTAAATATTCCTGGCAGTACTGAACAACACTTTGGAAGCAAGAGGCATTCCCGAAAAGGGTACATAGAATACCATTCCCCCAAGATCCAGAGCTACTCCCAAAGATAGCCAAAAGGAAGAATTAGACTACTTCCCCGAGAGCTGGCAACAGTTAGTAGGACCCTAGCTACAGATGGGGTACAACTCACATTTCTGTCCAGCTATATTTCTGGGGGCTCCCATCCTGACGGGTCACCAAATGATACAAACAAGAAGGCAATTACTATGCCCAAGGAGAGAAAGAATTGACCAGTGGGTACCCCAGAGCAAATTCACAAGCCACAATTTAAATAACCTAATTCTTACAATTTTTTTTTTTTTCCTGCCAATCTGAATTCAGAAAGGAAGGGAAAGCATGTAAATTTACCTTTCTCTCTAGACCAGGCACCACAGTAGAGATCTGGGAGAACTGGCTTTGGGATGAATTTTTTCCCCTTTGCTGGCTTCTGCCAGTTTTACCAAGATCCCATCTCTAGGCTCTTAGTAAGTGCTGTGTCCCAGTGAGTCTCTTCTTGGTCATCAGACAATATAGAGAAGGAAAAATAAATTTTCCTTTACCCTTTAGGATAAGTACTTGTCTGAGACCTCTTATTCTCTCGGGAAGCTTATAAATGGATAAGCTTATCTAGCTTAAAATTTTTCTGTTGCGGCTACTTTAATTCAGATTGTCTTTGGTAAAGTTGACTTGATTGTTTAGCCTTAAAGGAAAATTTTACTCACCTAGGCCTCACACTGGACCCAGTCTGATTTATAAGTTGGAACCTGTCTGACCTTGGACTCAACCCAGTTTCTCAGTCAGACGAGGTCCAGAAAAAATAAATGCCCAAAGTCGGAAAGCTCATAATATAACATCTGTGGAGCTAAGATCAGAAGGGACACACCCACCACCTCTAGAAGCAGCTAGAAAGCAGAGAACTCAAGGGACTCAACAGGTACCTATGTCCATTTGCTCATTGCTCCTGAGGGCCACTGAGTTCCTTCTTCTGACACCAGAACTGCTAGAAGGTAAACTGAGGGAAATTAAAAGTTTACAAAATGAAAGAATTTTGCAAAATAGACTTTTGTGGGCAGAAGGGAACAAGAAAAAGGAAGTTACATTAGATTAAACAAGTGGTTGGTTATTCAAGGTTACCTTGCTTTAGGGGATGGCAGGGGTCTATCAGGCAGGTGACCTAACTGGTGCTCATCAGGAGATCCTGATTGACTTCTTTAAGATTCCATTTCTGGGAGAGCTGAAACTGTAATTAAGTCTCGGTTTGGTGATGTGGGGCTTAGCATAAGCGACTCCATTTCTGGCTTGTCTTGTTTTTAACAGTGTGCAACCAAATTTCATTTAGAGTCCTTTCTAATTAGGGATAGGATGATAGTTTTAAATTCAAAGACTTACTATTACAGATTTAATTATTTGGAGAAGATGACAAGAAAATAAGACATGAATATATTCTGATAGGATTAGTTCTTCATAATTTCACATGTTGAGCAAATTTAAAATAGTTGTATTTAGTGTTTTAACATGTGTAGTTGTTAATGAGTTAAATGTGTCACCTTGGCAAATCTTTGAACAATAGTTTTTCCTGCTTTCAGTTTTTTGTTAGATAATTCTAAACTGTAGGCAACATGCTATTCAGAAATAAGTTTAAAGTATGGGATCAAGCACACCTGTTCTAATGCTGACTTTGCCACTACATACAGAAATAGGGACAGATTATTTAATTTTTCTGAATTTCAGTTTCCCCATAGAATGGATAATAATATCCAAGCCTCAAAGGCATTGTGATTAAACATAATGCATATATAGCTCCTAATTTTCTAAATATAAATTTGAGTTCTCTTTTCTTTGGTACCTTGATAGAAATCAGTTATCAGGCATCTTTGTATATTCAGCTTTTAGCTTAATGCATATTCCATGTGGTATGCAAAGCTAGCTTTTGTTGATAACTGCTTTGTGGAAAAATAAGCTTTTAATGAAGAAGGTTTACTTAAAAATCATATTTTAGAATATCCTTATACTTAACACTTGAAGAATTTTATTTAAAGAAAATTTAAATTAGGTAATATATATTAAAATATATATTGATTTTATTAATACTAGTGTTTATGACAGTGCCACGTAAAATTAGAAAATAATTAGCATTGTTCTTAGTATGCTTGTTTTACACTGCTTTCTTGGGTTATTCTATTGTAAAATAAATATGTGCTGCTTATAGAGGTATTTGCCTGGGAGCTATCAAAACTGAATGTTATGTCACCACATTTGTGTCTAACCAAATGAAACTAAGTAAAGAACTTTGAATTTTGTATGAGTTAAGGATGCAAGAACCTTACTGGGATTAACTGAAGACTTTTTTTTTTAACCAGGGGATCATTGAATTTAAATCATGTACCTAATCCAATCCAGGGAACTAAATTTATTTAGCATTACTTGCATGACACTGTCCCCACCACCCCCCAAAAAGCCTAGAACTTAAAACCCTGGACTTCTTTCCCCAAATCGGTGATCTACAGAGCACACTTCTCCACTGCCAGGTGTTCCCTTGACTGGAAAGTTAATACATTCATTTTTGTTTTATTGTTGATTAGTTTTGTTTTCTTTAGCTCTGGTGATCTTTCCTTTATTCTTTAACTTTTTTCCCCCTAAAAAGTTAAAAGAATAAAAGTGGCATGTCTACAGAGTGACTAGTTTGAGAAAAGAAATGAATCGTTTACATTAGTAACGAATGCTATCCAATAGGGTAGCTATAAGCCATGTGTGACAACTGAGCACTTGAAATGTGATTAGTCCAAAATGAGATCTGCTTCAAGTATATTATACACAGTAATTCTGAGACAGTGCACACACACACACACACACACACACACAAATTGTAAAGATCTCATTAATGATATTTTATGTTGATTGGATATTAAAGCGATAGCTTGGATAAATTGTGTAAAATAAAGTACATTATTAGAATGAATTTCACCTACTTATTTTTACTTCATCATATGACTGTTAAAATATTTTAAATTACATGAGTGGCTTATATATTTCTACTGGACAATCCTAGTTAGAGCTTAAGTTGCCACTTGTACTTCTCTGCTTATTAACAAAGAATTAAACTGAAGGACAATACAAAATCGAATGACTAGAAATATGAATGAAAAGCAGCAGATAAGCCTGGCAGGCGTGACAGTCTAGGTGGTTTCCAAGCCTTAGCCATTTATCACTCTCAGAAGCAGAATTAAAGCCCAGTAATAGCAATAATGCTGTCGAGGATATAGACTCATGTAGTTTCTACTGACATGTGTTATTTCTGAACAGTGAATTTGTAGAGAAAGACAAATTTCCCTCCACTTATCTTCTTACGGTCTCTGGCTGGATTTGGAAATTAGATTGACAAAGACACATTAGCAGAAGAAAAGCACACATATTTATTTAATATAAGTTTCACATGACATAGAAGCGTTCAGAGGAAATAAAGACCTGAAGAAATAGTTAGACCTGAGTATTTTTACGCTAGGTTTAATAAAGAGTGGGCAGTCATGGAAAAATAAGATAGGTCAAGGAGTATGATGTAAGTGTAGTAAACTGGGGGAAACTTAAGGCCTGTTGGTTCTGATTCTTCTAGACAGACTTTATCTTCAAAGTAAGGGTGTTCCTTTGCTCCTGGTGTAGAGAGGGCATCTCTCAAGGGAGTCTTATGCCCACTGCAGGGAGGAAGGGTGGGAGGAGGTCAGAGTGAGCGTCCTGCCTCTGCTGCTTTCTCAGACCTCTTTTGCTTTACAATATTCATTCTGTTATCATGCTGTATTTTGGGGGTAGGATGTCCTACCCCCAAAGGTACATAGTACGTGCATATACTTATAATCTGATTAGGTGAATGTCGTATGACCTCAAACAGAATACAGCAATGTTGGGCATATTAAAATTGGTTATATAGGGAAAATTACTAGATGTATACTAATACGAAAAATTAAGAAGTGGCTTATTTTGGCTTATTTTATTTCATGTTAGCCTTCTGTTATTCCTTCAGCAAGACAAATACTGAAAAAATCCCTGGAATTTCAAAATAATAAAAATTTTTCTGAATGAGTCTTCACTTAAGATTAAGTATTTATTCAAGTCATTTAAGTCACACTAAAAAAATATGAAAAAGAAAAAGCCTTCTGGTTTAAGTTGAAGCATACTTTCTCTTTGGGTTTTAGAACTGACTGACTCAAATTTATAATGACTTCTTTTTAATGACCTCCCAGTATTCCACAAATTAATAGACGAAAAATGCACAAATATATCATTTCTTAAAAAACGCTGCAAGGAACAAACCTCAATGCTCACATCAAAAAGCACACATCTTATTTTTTTAATTAATTTTTTTAAGATAGAGGTGCTTAGTGACAGGAAACACACATTGAGACATGTCCTGTGACCATTGACTGGAATATACCTGTGTAATTTTTTATCCAGCCCATATTGACTTTATGGGCCATATTCTTCAGAAAGTTTGTGTCAGTTTATATCAGCAATACACCAGCATTTTACCAGCAATATAAGAGACTGACTCTTTTTTTCTAATCACAACTTCTTTACATTTTAGTCTTTTAAAACATACTGACTTTTATTTCACAACTAGAAGCTTAAATATTCAAATTAATATATGCTTTAATATTTAGTCTTATTTTTTTTTAAGTAAAGGACCATGAAAGGAGTGATAAGAGCAAAATTATTTCTTAGCAAATAAAAGAATATTTGATTTGTGTGATAGAACCTGCTCTGCCCCCAACACCATATGGCTTTATGATTTTCATATCAATTATTTGAGTCACAGTTTCCTCATTTCTAAAGTAGCAGTGGTGGTTGATAATATTTGCCAGTGGAATTTTTGACATTCAAAGCTAAATTTTGTTTAAAAAAATGGGTTATTTAGTGGAATTTTTAGCCTTAATTATGTCAGATATGTATCTGACATAATTAAGCAGCTTCCAAATTCATTTCTAATTCTATTGTACTAGAGTTAAAGTTCAGTTAATATATGGAACAAGAATGTAATTTTAGACAACTGAATAGAATTTGTGAAAGAATAATTATATCGTAAGTGAAAGATTCTTGTTTTCAGGTATTATTTTAAAATTAGACAAATAAAACCTTTCTTTTTTTCATGTGAACATAACTTATTCTCCTTTGAGAAAAGCTCAGTTGTGGAGTGTGGAGTGGAGAGAACACGTGTGTGTTTTTCTTTTCATTTTATCTGTCACCATTTAGTGGGCTTGCAATAAAAGAATGATTAAATGCATGATTAACATCATGTAAGCATGCTTCATTCCAGTTTCCTGACAAGATAGCAAATCCTCTGAGTTTTATGTGAGAAGTAATCCCAAGATCCAATGTCAATACAAGTCCCTCCAGACAGCTTAAATATTTATCATTCTATCTTAAATAGAGTAATCCCTTCGGTTCTTTGGAATTCCATTTCTATAGATTTACATATCAATCAATCAATCTAATTTATCATCTATCACCTATCACTTTATCTGTCTCTTTACACAGACACACAGACACAGACAGACACAGACAAATAGACACACACACACACACACACACACACACAGATATTTTTTCCCTTCAAATACCCTAAAGGATTGTTGAAATGTGTACCATTAGTTTCTCTTCTTAGTATGGCAGTGAAATACATTTAAAAAGTGCACAAGGTTGACAAATTATACCTTTTGGTAAAGTCTAAACCTGGAAAAAAAATTTGAGTGGGAGAGACATTAATCCTGATTCCTAGACTGGAGTCTCAGTGGGCTAGGATTATTGTAAGTAAAATTGATTTTGTCCATGATTTGATTTTAATCTAGTTTAGCAGAATCATATTCTACAAGGAGCAGATATTTAATTTAGTACCTTATGATGAAAAGACTTCAGTTCAAAGAAGTTTAATGCATTTGATGCGATAAAAGCACTAACTGATTATTAGGTTTTTAAAAGTAGTTATTCCTTGTTATTTTATCACTTAAATAATTTCCTCTGCTCATAATATTTATATTAAATCTGGAAAATATTTTAGGCTCTTGTATTGATACTCAACCTGATTCTCTCTGTAAAATGCAGACCTTTAGGAAGGAATAAATAGGATTCAAAATTTGCTGCACAGGTTTTTTTTTGGTTTTTGCTTTTTGATCTAGAGATTTTCAGGGAAACCACTTGCCATAGAATAAGTTGGAGCTGTCTAGTTACCAGCTACGGTTGTAAACAAGGGTCTATGGAAACCAATCTCCTGTAATTTTCCAGTCTACTGTTTTCTAATACCAAGGAGTTAGAACACTTGGCAATTTTGAAGATGCTGCTCAACAGAGGTCTCTAACACTTTAATAGTTAGGACCAGATGGGACTATTTTCTGAGGTTAACATGAGGCCTGGAAAACTATCCAAGCAAAGAAAAGGGGGAAATTCAAAGGGAGGAGTACCGTATTTCTTTTTCTGTTGAATAATTTATGCCAAAATGTTCTCCCTCTCTCTGCACTTTTGCTATAGGCTCTTGATGCTATATAAATATCACGTCAATTGATCATATTTCCTATAGCTCTGCAACCTATTTGTAGTATATTTTTGAGTTGTAATGAATACAGAGTATCCCCATTTTTTTTTTCTTTTAAAGTTAAGGCTGCTCTTTCTTTTTCTGTAAATAAATGATCAAAATAATCTTTTAGCTCTATATTTGCTTCACAAACATTTTGTTATGTAAAATTACAATGTCAAATAGACATGACTGTATGCAGGCAGTGTGCATTTTGTTGTTGCTTTCAAGTGAAGAACTAAATAGTACCTGAAACCTATGGGAGAATCAGCTGGAGAAAAAAAAGGGTGACTATAGTCTGACAGTAATGGCTTTTCTGCTTCGGAAAGCTTCTAATATCCTATGAGCCTCAGGTTCATTTGGTAAACTAAATGGAACCTTAATAATATCTACCCGTAAGAAATACCATATGTATTAAAATTATACAAAATGGAGAAAGCACCTCCCTAAACTTAGCACTTAGTTGACCCTTCATAAAAGGTGGCTGCTGTCCTGATATGTAAGCTTCCTGACACCCTTGTGGTTAGATGGTCCCTTCTGAATAGTACACAATGAGTTGTGGGAGGAAGTGGAGCTCATTCCTGCTGGGCTAGAGTGTGAAATTGCCTTGTGAGATTGTCCAGAACTCTTTCCTTCTGCCATGGCAACCTGCAATGTTACAGGTAGTAGGTCTTTATCAACTAAGATTCCAAACTGAGTGCAGCACATAGCAGAGCCGCTAGCTGACCTGCAGTGGACATGCAATATGAGTGAGGAATAAAGCTTTTTTTTTTTTTTTTGCTTTAAACTACTAAGCTTTGAAGGCTATTTACTTCAGCATACTCTAGCCTATCCTGATTTACATAACCTTTAAATAGGTATAGAGTATAATACCAACCTATTCTAATTCTTCCCACTTAACAGCAAATTCTGATCTTGATTAGGAAACTTTAATGCATGTTTCATAGTTTGCTTCTCTTCTAAGAGAGAAGTAAAGAATATATCCTATTGTTCTCAAACACATTAGAAAAGACCAAATCTATATCGTCAGTTTAATTAAGCTATAACGTGTTTAGCTAATTTCTCCACAATTGTTTCAGGGCATAGATTCGCTCTTGAAAGTTCTGATTTCAGAATAATTTTATAATTCAGTAGATTGCTGTATGAATTATATCTGTATACAATTTTGCAAGTTTTTAAAAAATGGAACCGTTTTTTAAGACCAGCGCTCCAGATGTTGTACAGAACACAAAATTGTTTATATTTCCTGTTGATTATCTTGTTCTTTCTTTTCAACATATATCTGCCTCTGCAAATGTGAGCTAACAATATGCAATGTGCAAACATGCAGTCATACAGTGAAATGGCAGGAGATGTGCTTGCCTTTTATATTATCTGAGATGGTTAACACTGGGAAAGAAATCTTGCATCCTCTGCAAATTTCTCTTTTATCGTTCTTGGGAACTGCAGAGAAGGCTTTTCTTCTGTCAGATGACTGTAGCATGCTTGTACCCATTCTAATAAACACTGGTATTTTTCCTGCAACATGTTGAGGGATTTGGGGTGCAGGTCACGAGCTTAAATGTGTGTGTGTGTTCTTTTTTTTTTTTGCTTTTTTTGCTTTCAATCTATCTATCCAATTCCTCCAATTTCTTGTCTGTGTTTCACTATCTGTTTGGGGCAAATAAGATTGATAGTGCTACCTTGGGTTCCTGTCACTTGGTGCCTGGTGAAACAGTGTAAGACACATCACCCAAGCTGAAGCAAGGGAGCACTCCTCTGGCCTGTCTTATCAGTAATCTTTGCCTTCCACCAGCTGGAACTGCTGGAGCGCTTCATTCCATCTCCTCCTCTCTCTTCAAGATTCAGGAGTAATGAGAATCCCCCGCCTTCACCGCCTGCGAGTCCTGCACTGAGATTACATCAGTTCATTTGGCTGGAGCTTTTCAGACATTCGTTGGCAGGAATTGATTTCCTTATTCTGGTCCCTTTGCTTTTGGATTCCGCCCAAAAGAGAGATTCAAGGAAGTGAATTCTGCCCTTACAAGGTCTGTTTCAGATAATTACCTGAAAATGTTAGAAAATGTAAGGCAGTAGGGAGATTGTTTTCCTTTATCTGTAAACCCACTATGAACATGTCTATAATGCACTTTAAAGAAAGAGCATTTCTTCTTGGGAGTTTGTTGAGACATAAGAAGCATGAAGGCAAATGAGCAAGTAAATCGATTTGCCTTTCAAATTGTTTCATTAGAAAGTTTCTAAAGGACAAAGATTCTGAAAAAAAAAAATTGAAAAAAATATAGCATGTATTTTCACGCCAATCTTCATCAGTCATCATGTCATTTCAAATGCATTTCCTGCCATTTTCAAACCATAGGTTCTCTGCATAGAATTATAAAAATTATTTTATACCTGTGCATATACAGAGATATGATTAGAACATTGTTTCTATTCTACACCTTGCACTTCAGTGGGTATTAGTTTTTCTGCTCATTTGATTGTCTCCATAACTGACATTCAAGGTCTTTGTGGGGGCAGCCAGTGAACTGAAAAACTAATACCTGTTGATAATTGCTGCGATTGAAGAGGCACCTCTGGGTTGCTTAACCTAAGGGAATGGAAACAGTGGGAAAGCTAGGGGGAAAAAGTTACTGTTTAAAAGGGAAAGTTTAACCTTTTGTTTCTGTTTTTACTGCTACTAAACAATACATACGATCTTTTTTCATACCTCATCTGACGTAATCTAGCTGCACATGAGTACAAAAGCTAATAAAATTTTAAAAAGTCACTTGACTTGTCAGCAATGCAAGATGTAGCTTCATTTTGGTTCTGTGATGATAATTAATAATAATAATAATAGTAATAAACAGGATAAATCAGATCTTACTTGCCAACAGGGTGCTCTAACTTCCTCCCCAAAGATTTTGTGCAGGAACATTGTAGTGTAAATAATCTAAAGGAAGCCTTTGTAGAGAAGACATCAGAAAAGGTTCTTATACTCTGATCCATGAGGAATAATGGAGGGAAAATCCAATAGACATCATCAGGGAAATGATTCAGGGGTGGATAGAATTAGTCTATATTATCGATGCTGTACTTGGTTTTTGAATCAGTGAATGTTGCTCTCAAAGTGATTTAGAAAATTAATTTGGGGATAGAAGAGGAAATGGGAGCAAAAAATCTTATTTGATTTGTCGTCATATTTCTATTATATTGTGATAATTGTCAGTGGTGCCGGTGGTGAGAATAGAAATGAAGGGATTGATAAAATAATCATTTCAAAACAAAACAAAAATAACACCCAGGTCTTGGAGAGTGATTAGATACGACAGGCAGGTGAGAAAAAAATAATCGAAAACATTTATTATTTGCGAAGTGACACAGGAGACCAAAACCAAAAGCAAAAACAAAAAAAATGAACAAGCTCAAAAAACAAAATAGATGTTTGTGGTTGTAAATGTCCTAGATTTGAAGTTTAGCTACCCACTTCTGCTGTGAGCTTGGGGAAATTACTAACCTATTCAGGATTTCCATTTCCTGTTGAGTAAATTGAGATATTATAAAAGCACTATGGAATAATGCATGGAAACACCCACCCTGTGTGGTCTTCTTTGCTCCTCTGAGGTACTTAGCAGGGCTCAGACACTTTGTGTACCTGACCTCATGAAGTCTTTCCAGAAAAATGCTGAGGATGTTTGCCTTTCATTAAGACCTATAATAGTGAAAGTCAAGTAATGTGAGCCACCTACCCTGTCTTAGTCCTTTCAGGCTGATATAACAAAATACTACAGACTGGGTGGTTTATAAACAGAAGAAATTCATTGCTTACAGTTCTGGAGGCTGGAAGTCCAAGAGCAGGGTGTCAGCATGGTCAAGTGAGGGCGCTCTTCCAGGGAATAGATTTCTTGTGTTCTCACGTGGGGGAAAGGGAGCTAAGGAGCTCTGTTGTCTCTTTTATGAGAACACTAATCCCCTGCATGAAGGCTACACCTTCAGGACCTAATTACCTCCCAAAGGCCTTTCTTTCCAATAGCATGTCCTTTGGGAACTGGAATATCAACATATGAATTTGGGGGTGGGGGTGGGACAAATATTCAGACATAGAATGCCTAGAGTCTCATAGATAATGAATAGCACAATTAGGATTCATATCCAGGTCTCTCTGAAGTCGGAGCCATAATCCCTGAATTCTCCTCTTTGCAAACAGTGTTTGTACACTTTTTGAACATATGGTAGAAGTGGTGGGACCTTATCCCGGGGGCAGGGTGGAGAGGAGGAGAGTGAGGGAAATAACATACATAAAACAGAGAATATTGGTGTAATGGATGCTCATAATGTAGTCAAGACCTTTGAGAAGCTGATCACTTCAAATTTAATTTCTATAAAGCTGAAAAATATGTTAATCAGAAAATCAGTGCAACACTACAGATAAATGTATTCCCTCATTCAAAATGGTTTCCTCTGTTAAGCTTCCTATGTTACTGTGTTTGATTAGGCAAGTGTTGAATAGATTCATCATTATCCTGAAAGGACATTTAGATCCACATGTGCCTGGATTCTCTTCCCAAGATAGCCATATGAGTACACTCGGGCCATCGCTCATCTGCCATCACACTCTACAACATGTTGCATTCCATACTCTGCTTTATTTCTCTTTATAACACTTGTCATTACTTGATGATGTAGTAGAGGGTTTTTTTTATTTTTATTTTTTATTTTAATTATTTTCAAGTATACAGTACATTGGTTAGACATCTATATAGTTCATAAAACGATCCCCCCTAATCACTCCCTCCCTCCCCTGGCCCTTCACCTAGCCATCATATTAATGCTAACTTTTTTCCTATCCCCACAATGGACTGTAAAATTTATGAGATCCTAAACTTTCTTTTGCATGTTCTTTGTCCTCAGCACCTAAAACAGTACTCGCACACAACAAGCAGCAAACAGTTATTGCATAAATGAATGGAAGTTTCTAGGTAGCAGGTGGTTACATGTAGACAGTAGTGTAACCTCGCTTGCTGTTTTAGAATAAGAGGACAGAACAGGAAACAGAGGGCAGAGTTTTACCTGAACCTTTGATTCAGGGTGCTGGAGTGACCTTGAGAGCTCAGACTCTCCTGGGAAATAGCCTTGTAAGAAGAGGGAGGAGAAAACTGAAGTCAGTGCATTTGGTATGCCCTCATTTATGCCGTGGTTATCTAATAGAATGCCGCTTAGACATATTTTACTTGATACATGTTGCAAGAACTCTGCTTTAAAAAACTACATCTAAAACCAAGTATTGTTCATTTGTTTTCACTTATTAGAAAGCTGTCATATATTTGTAAGTTAGCCACATCCAGTTTGTTTGAGGATCTGGGCTTCCCTGTGCTAGGCAATACCTTCATCTCTAGCTAAAAGCCCTTTTCAAAGATGTGCTAATGTATAGAAAATTATTAATATAATTATTTGTTACTTTTGAGGGTTAGAGGTGAGCCAGTCACACAGTGTCACTATTTAACATCAATCATAACCATGCCATTATTGCTATTTAAGATTACCCACTACTTCAAAGCATAAAAGTCTGTTTGCTCTCATTTATAGTAATGCTTTTGTGGTGGGAGGAAAAGTATGTGTAATTATAAGTTCAGTTATAGCTCCTGGTTTATCATTAGTGGTGTCCTAGACTGGACCATGGCCCTGACAAGGGCAATGCAGTGAAAAATGAGGCTCATGCCGAGTACAATGGAAACAGAATGAGACTGGGTTGAAATTCACTGCCGGGACTTACACACTTGGCACAGGAGAACATGGGGTCACTATAGTAAGATAAGGAGCATTCAATAATATCCTTCAGGGAAGCTAAGATAACTGGTTTTGTGGTTCTTGTTTAAATGCCTAGAACTTTCTCTTGGATGATGTATATGTTTGTAGTTGAGTGTATATGATATATATACTTAGACACACAAACACACAGATATATGTATATGTTGAACAAATAAGTTTTGTTTACATACTGAGATAAAAATTGTAAAATTATAAAAGAATTCCTTTTTCGATAATGTTATTTTTTTTACAATGTTTTGATAAAAAGAAAATACCAAATAATGCAAAATATAAGGACTTAGAAATAATGTTTTCTTATGATTTTAAAAGCTATTGTTCAGGCATGCCACTATTTAAATCAGATGTAAATTGGTACTATGTAAGTAAAATTCAACTCTTGGATTTTTATTCACACATTCATAATTATAGAGTTTCAGAGGATAATACTGAGTCAGAAAAAAATGAAAAAAACTCCATAAAATTGTAAACAAGAAAGAGAAAGGAAAAGAAGAACACCACAGTTTATTTGTGCCAGGTGTATCGACTGTCCATTTTTCAGAGTGGTAATGCAATGTATTCTCATAGCTAATATGAAAGCTAAGTATCATCTCTATTTTTAGAGTAAAGGAAACAAAATTTCTGAGACATTTAATAATTTGGCCATGGTTAAATTTGTAGTAATGGGTAGAAGCAGGATTTAGACTTAGATCTTTCTGAATTCAAAGTCTATCTTTATTCTGGACTTATATCCAATTTTTTTCCTCCTCTTTCTACAAAAGTAACTTTATATTGTTTGTTGTTGTTTATTTTGTCTGTTTTTCTTAAACCATAATAATTTTAGAAAGGGAATCAAAGAGTAAGCCTAATTTAGTGATGAGAATGCCTGAAAACTCCTCAAATACAGCAAATACAATGTTAATAGGTCTCGATTAAGTACATTTCTGCTTTTGATGGCTAACTCTGGTGCAGACGATCTATGGCCTATAAGATGCACATTTTGATTATTTCCAAGTGTTGTCATGCTGAGAATTTCATATCCTCTTAGTCATTTCCCTAGATCAGTTGCCAATGGATGAAAAATTAGTTTGAATCTAAGGAAGAGAGGTTAATTAAAAAAAAAAGTCTGGGCTTCCCTTTGAATTTCTATCATTTATTTATTCATTCAACAAATATATAGTAAATACTTACCTGTGTAGACACAGTGCCAGACCTTGTCCTGATTCTTATAGAACGTAAATGCTTCTACAAGGGTTGGGAACACAAATTTGCAGACAGGTAAAATAAAGAAGAGAAGAGGATGTATGGGGTGCATCTATAATTACCTAAGGGACACCTGCCACACGTAGAAGAGTACAGCTGCTATTTAGCATGTGCCAGTTATTGCCATCTAGTGATATAGTTCAGCATTACCTGAAACATAATTTTTCAGGAGAAAAAAATTCAAATCTTTTCATGAAATCACTTATTTTTAAATATTGTCACAATTTTCTTTTGTTGTTGTTTATGTGCAGAACAAGTACATTCAGCCTATAGGCCAAACACTTTGAAATGCATTGTCTGTGAGATTATATTGTTTAATATGTTTTTCAACACTAGACAGTGAGTTCCTAGAGAACTGGGATTATATTTGCATTTGCAGAGTTTAGGAGACAATACAGGTTAATAATTGTTCATTTAATAAGGTTGATAAGCATTCTTTTAGAAAGCAATTGGTGATACCTAATAAGTGGGAAGTGAGCCTCTGACCAAGCTGGGGAGAAGGTATTTATGAGCACCTGCAATATAATGGATATCATAAGTTGATAATGCCATTTAATGATTCAAGTAATTGTTGTTAGTATTATCCATTTTATAAATGAGAAAAATAGAATAATTAAATAAGATGCATAAAGTTTCATCCTCCAAAAAATACATGTTCAAAATAACTAGAATCTTCAGTCTAATATACCTGACTTCAAATTCTGATGATTTCAGATTATAGTCTTGTAAAACGTGTAAGATATTTAAACTTGCTGATCCTCAACCTTCTAATATAGACATGGAACATAATAATAAAAACCTTATAGAGCTTCTGTAATATTTTAGATATATATGATGTTTTTGAAGAGTATGTGACATCTAGTTGTTTTTCAGTAAATGGTAGATAACATTATAGCTATTGTTTTATGCTTAAAGCCTGTGTTCTGTCTGTCTAACTTTGAGGGCAAAGGTTGCCAAACAGCGTATCCGTGATATTGGATTCTAGGAAAGAAGATACAGTGACTTCTTATATTTCTACAAAAAATATCATTTGGATATTTTTAAGTAGTAGATATGCTAGTGGGCCCAAAAGACCACTAAGACTAGAAGCAGTCACTATTCTAAAATATGTATGTATGTATTGAATCATGGATTTCAGCCTGGAGAACACATATCAGAATTCACAGGGTAGCTCTGTCAAACCACAAGTATTCCTAATCCCAAGGAGGAACATTCGATAAATAGCTGGCTTTGAGTTGAGAATTGTTGGTTTTCAGAGAAGCTGATATTCAACCATAAATGTTAAAAAGACAAGAATACCCATTTTATGGTAATGATTTATATCTTTTTAGTTAAGTATCTATGTGGTCATGAATCTGAGAATATGTGAAAATAGGGTAGTAATATAGTTACAGAATAAAGAGTTGTTCATCTTTGTATCACAAATTCCTTACACAGTATATAGTTGATCCTTCAGCAATGCGAGAGTTAGGTGCACTGAACCCCATGTGGTCAAATGCCCGTGTATAACTTTTGACTGCCCCCAAACTTACCTACACAACTGTCCTTTGGTATCCATAGGAGACTGATTCCAGGACCTGTTCCCACCTTTGCTTAAGTTACCTATATAAAAAGGCATATATCAATGCATGCAGTCAGTCTATTACATCTGAGAACTCTGGGTCAAAAACAGAATAGCCATTTACTGAAAAAAAATCTAGGTATAAGTGGACCTGTGTAGTTCAAACCATGTTGTTCAGGGCTCAGCTCTATTTGAAATAGTGCATATAGTATCAGTTCTGGCTTAAAAGCTTAGGTGAAATCTAGCCTTCCTATCTTTATGATAGTATGGTGGATGATGATGATGCTAAGGATAAAATATCCACTGTCAATCATGGAATACCAAGCCTTATATTAAGTGTTTTATATATAGTATCCCAAATAATCCTTATAATACTCCCATTACTAAGGTGCTATATTCATTTATTTAACAAAGGAGAAAATGAATGGGTAGAGAGGTTAGTCAAGGTTTATAAACTATTACAGAGCCATAATTTGAATGAAGCTTTCTGATTTTAGAACATGGGCTCCTAGTTTTACATTTTATTGTCTCCCATGAAGAGCAAGGAATTCTAAGGGAGGTTAGGAGTCTTCCTTAAATAACTCCCGAGACACATTTCTACCAAGATAGCTTCATTATCATTGTAATATTGAACCTCCGGTCCTTTCTATAGTCAATATAATTGATAATTGACTGTTCATCTTATTGGGAGCAGGAAATCAAATAAACACAGATACAAAAATAGACATAGAATTACATAGATAGATAGCATCTAGGCAACTAGGTAACTAGAATAGATGTAGTGATCAGATCCCGAAATAATTACATTTTTGTTAATTAGGCTCTTAGTGCCGTTTTTTAAGTGTCATCCATTCTTCTAAACAAATAAGTACTTGTCTCTTAAATAAGTAAATTGCAGCCCTGGTCTCATTTAGTACATTAACTGCCTTATGAGAATTGATAAGATCTCTTTAAATATTCTGATATACTGCAGCTTCTCCTTTTAAAATAATAGCACTCAGTTTTACATATTCCACTTTAGCAAATCTGTGAATTTTTGCACATTTTTTCTAAAATATTCTATTTATTTATTCTATACTGCTTGCTTTGTTTCTCTTTAGACATTATTTTTCTTAGAATATCACAATCCCCTCAACTACAACTCCCTCCCCTCCCCAGGTCTAGGATACAGAATTCCATCTGAATCTAACCAAAATTCCTAGGGAGAGTGCTGTGCATTTAAAGATACTCAGTGTATATGGATTGGATGACTACTGATTCTGTCCACAGGATCTGTATAGATACACATGCATTTATTTTAAAATCTCTATAAATGTACTAGAATTTTCAAAAAAAAATCATTTGACATTTATAAACTGCTTGGAACTTAGCATTCATTGTAAGTGGTTTTCTATAGCAACTATTACTCTTATATTTGATGTCTCAACAAATGTACTATAATAATATCAAAAGCATCAGAGCAAAGAAGAATAATTTCTAGTGAGTGTTATATTTTCCTCAGAGGGGGGAAAAAAACAATAGGATCAAAATAGCCAATGACTTTTAAGTGGAAATAATAAAATATAATCCACCAAAGAGAAATTGATCCATAATAGGATCGATGCAATGGTAAGAAATTTTAGCAAAATTCAGCACTTCAAGATACCTTTAAAATCACATAATTCTTTAATGGTTTCAGCAATGGAATATGCTTATCCTATAGTTGCCTAAGCCAGCACTCATTTATCTATGCAAAAATGTGTATGTGTGTGTATATGTATATGTGTATGTGTGTATATGTGTATGTATGTGTGTATATGTACATGTATATATGTGTGTATATATGCATATATATGTATGTATGTACTGTGTTGTACATATACATGTATATATGTGTATATATACGCATGTATATCATGCATACGCCCATGCGTACCATACATTACCATACACGCATATATCGCGTCTTGCAGCATATACGTATTGTTATTTGCATGCATGCATGTATATATCTTTGTACACATGTGTGCATATGTCACCTGCACGTAATGATAGTGCATACATGTATGTCATATAATGTCTTTAAGCATATATACTATGCATATAATGTTGCGATACATATATATACGATGATGATGATATTGATGATGACCATTGTTATTGTGCATATTGGTATTGTGTATTGATGATGATTATTATATATATATATATAATCTTATCTACTGAATGCAAGTTCCAGTGCTGGTTAATGTGACCGATGTTGAGATGGGAGAAATTTCTGACATTAAGGATTGTGATTATTTTTTTAGAGTGAATTTAGTCCTGTTATTTCTACTATTAACTCTTCAAGTTGTTTTAATTTTAGCAAGTTTTTTAATGTTAAAGAATCACAATGTTTTGTTTCTTTTCTGAGGTGTCGAATGTTAACATAATAACTTTCAAAAACTTACAAATATCTATGCATTAGAAAAGATTGCTAGAAAACCTCTGAAGTTTTACTAATACTAACTTACCTAATAACCTCTAAGGATGCCAGTTAAGTCTTTTAGAGTTCTTAGATGAATTACTTTCAGACAAAAGCAGGACAAGCTGCAGAATCGATAGTAACAATCCAATATCTTTTGAATCATTATGTGCAAAAGCTTAAGTGCCAGTAAATTTAAGCAAAGGACTTGTCTGCTAGTCTGTGGATGTGTATATGCATACATTTATGTTCTCATTTGCAAATTAAAATATACGAAAATAGAAAGGATACAATTTCAAACCAGCATATTTTTCTTATTGTATTATCTGTAACCTAAGTTATGTGTTCTTAATTTAAAGTGAACTATTATTGATATTTTGAAGAGATTTTTGATAGCGATTCTAAATACCTGGTCAGCAAGAAAAAAAAAAAAAACTTTATTGTTTTGCCCCTTCTCTCCCTTTTTTCCTTTTACCAGTTTTTATGTTACAACTAGATTTGTTTTTTGTTTTGTTTTCTTACCCCCCCAATGAGGTGGGTGGGTGAGTGGACTTTGTATCTTCCATTTAGGATGGTTCAGAGGTACCCATAATTTTAGAGCATTTTAGAATAGACTTTTCTCCACTGAAAGGAGCATAATAATGTATAGTTCACTGGATTTTTATGAGGGGTAGGAGAGAGAGAGAAGACTTGTGAGAGAATGCTAATGTCTTTTATGTGTATTTTCGTCCCTGATACCTTCCTGTACCCTTTGTCTTATTCTGTGCTATTAACTGAAATTTCCCACACCAGAGCACAGCACTTTCTTCCCTTCATTCTCTATCTCTTTGCTGTTTCTTGTCCTGTGTCCTGTTTCCTCTGTGCTATTTGTGGCTTCTTTATCCTTCTGTTTCTGGAGGACAGAGCAAAAGTGAACTTAGAGACATATGTATGGCACTTACTTGACACGTTTGGACAAAGCTTTACCACAAATTTTCTTTCTCCCCTATTTTTTATAAAATAGGTGGGACAACTTAGGTAAAAATTGAGATTCCCATTATATTTCACTTGAAATTGTGCCCTAATGTAAATTTTACTCAGATGATCTTTATTTCTTCTACCTTGGGAAGCTCTGCTGTTACCACTGGCTTCTTAGAAACAAGGCACTCCATTGCACTTGACCTCTCCACCCCTCTTCAAACCATGGCCGCATCTCTAGATCACTACTCCTTTTCAAGGTCTGATAGAACTGCTTTCTTGTCATGTCCGCATGGACAGCACCATGTGGATATCTGCAGTGCATCAAACTCATCTTTGTCTACAAGAGTACAATGCACTACTCTGGCTTCGTAGCTTGTTTTGATAAATATAAAACCACTTCCTCAAACCAGAAATCCTTCATTACCTACTCTTCCACTACACAAATGAGTCACAAAGCTCAGTTCTGCCTGCCTAATATACATATATGAATTTATATATGATATGTAAATTTATATATCATTTATATAAATATCTTACATTCATCCACCATTTCTGCCAGTGCTTTTCATCTGCATATCTACACCTGCCTCCTGCCTCATCTTCTTGTATCCACTCTCAACCCAACCTGCACTGGTGCTTTTTTTTCTTTAAGGTGTTGCTAAAGTGATCTTTTATGATACAAATATGATCCTGCCAGTAAAACTTTCCATGGATTTTCGGTTATCCTTCAGATAACCTCCCACATCCTTAAGGGAGCTTACTAGGTGATCTGAAAGCTGACCCCTGAACCTTACTTCTTTTAGTTCCTGGAGCCCTTCATCCCCTTCTCCCTCTTAGCCTGAGGGCATGTATTCCCCCTGCCTGAAATCATCTTCCCTTTCCCCTTGACTCCCTTCTTAAAGGGCTAACTTCTACTATCACTTCAGTGTCATTTCTCAAGGTATCTCCTTAGCTCCTACCTACTGGGGCCCCTTGTTGTTTCTGCTTTACCCACATTGTGCTTGCTGCCCATTGTCATCCCCCAGCATATAATAGCAACAAACAGTTATTTGGGAAATTACATATGTAGTCAGAAACACACGAGCCTAATTCCAACCATATCATTTGTAGCTGAGCGACTTTGTGTATGCCACTTAATTTCTTCTTTTTATAAAGAAGTTTTATTTCATCTTTTTATAAAATATAGGCTGTAATATCAGCCTTGTATGGCTGTGGTAAGTTTTAATAATATCATACAGTATCTGACACACTGCCTGGAACATTTAAAACACAGCATTAACAGGTAGCTATTACCTGGATATTTTCCAACATAAGTTATTCATCATTCCAATTAGTTTGGTTGTTTCATCTATTCATCCTGCCTACAGAGATGTGATCTAACAAGTCATATGATAGCTTAGCATATATTGGGAGAAAGAGAAAAAAAATTGAAAGGCAGATGGTTTTTGCCTGCCAAAGTTGTAAAAATATTATCAGCATCCATTGCATATTTTCTTATTGGCTCTTCAGTACTGGATAATGATTCCTTGTGTTGTTTACCTTTTCATTGTACTTCTGGCTTTTTAACCTTAATCTTTATTACGCAGACCTATCTTTCAGAAAGATTGAGATACAAATCAATGCTAATTCCAAACTGGCTGAATGCTTTCTTCTCTTTTATTAATATGTTTGCATTTTACAAGCAACTTCCGTAGGTGAAGTGGTTTAACCCAAAGGCTGTAAGAGTAGGTATTTTCATCACCAAGGTCAGTCTGGTATGTAATTATTTTGGAGCAGGTTATATTTAAGGACTCTTAAAACATTCTCTACTTTATCTGTGCTCTGAGCAGAGTCTAATTCCTAGTGTTGTTGCATCTTTATTTATGGCCATTAATACAATTCAAAAATCAAGTAAAGAAATAAGATTTCTAATCCCCCAGAGATCTAAACCTATTGCTTGTTGAGCTTTTAGTTGTATTTTTTATTACTAACTCTTGACATGTTTGTATAGGCTGAAGATTTCAATTAAAATAGACAGCAGGGTGATATTGAATCAATACTTGTTGTTTTGTATCTCGGGAAAAAGAAGCAATATAAAATATGGAAATCTGAGAGAATGTAAATGATCTAGGATCTGCTGTGAGACATACCCTCCTGCTTGTCAGACAGACATGATTTTTTAGAGCAGAGAATTTTCTGGCTTAAAGAAGACAACTTGCCTGTTTTATTAGTTCCGTATCTTACTCTAGACAGAGTCACTGTTCCAATCATTAAAGTACCAATCCTATGCTTCTATTAAGCTTGAGCCAAATGACAGCATATTTTAGAAGTGCTTTGTACAATAACAATACGTAGCTGAGAACTGCTTGTAGATGAGTAAGCTTGTGATAACTTTACTATAAAGTAGGTTCTGCTCTCTTTTTCACTCTTGCTTAGGTTTAATTTACATGAGCTTGCCAAGAACATAATTATTAGTGCTGCTTATAAATACCCAGTGGAGATCACACTGAGAGTCATTCTTAGAAGAATGGAAAATTTGCAAATACTAACTCGAGTTCCGATGTGGTGGAACTGAGTGGGTGCAATCACTGATTTTCTTTATGGTAAACTTGTGGGTTTTTTTCCTTGCTTGCTCAGAGGTGTGTGGAAAGTTCAAACAGATTAGAGCTAAAGAACAGGGAATTTCTTAAATACGTTTAAGAAAACTTTCAAAATAAATACAATCAGATCATGGGGTATCTCTTAAAAATCAAAATTAGGATGGGAAATCCACCTGTGAAGGGAAAATATCTAGTGAAGAAAATAATGTTTTTATTTTTGAAACCAAAGTATTTCATTATTTTGTGCCTTACTGTGCACCCCACACAGGACTAGCCTGAGATTCACAAGAACCTGCAGGAAATCTTGTGACAAACATTTAAGGTCAACTAGATAACATTTTCATTCTCTATGATTCCTTCTGAATTTGCTATTGTTCATTCTGAATTCATTGTTCTCGGAAGGCAAGAAGCAGAACAAACACTAACTGTTGGATATCTTGTCTTGCTGTCTGTCTGCAGAATTTTTTGGCTACATGCAGTTCTTCAGATATGGTACAAAATAGTATTTATGTTTATACATTTTCTGCTTTTCCCGAACATGTCATTTTCCTACAGACGCATTAAATGTCTTAAAATGCTAATGTACAAGAGTTTCCCAAATTAGCAGTTATTTCATAAACTGGCAAAGTTAACCCTGAAAAAAGATGGGAATACTCGGCGAGCTGGCAGTAAGTACTTAATGCCTTGTTTAAAAGCACATGGCTTCTTTATAGTCATTGCAGGAAAAGATTCCTACAAAAGGTGTTAATAAGTTTTTTATATATATATAAAATACATATATTCTCTATATATTATACACATATATATGCCTCTTGAGCTTCTGCTCTACCAACAATGAGGAGATAACTTTAATAATCTGCCTCTTGAGAAAATTCTGTTCTTTGCTGGGAAGAAGAATCTGATTGCTTTTCCATACTTGCAATATCTTTTATTCCTACCATTCTAAATATCTAAATATGAAGCATAGTATAGTAGATGATTTTCCATGATTTACAGGTTCCTACTGTTAATAACATCATTCCTTAATATTTACCTAAAAGACAGTTAATCAATATTGTCTAAACTCAAGATCTTTTTTAAGTAATGTGTTAGGCCCATGAAATAATTAGTTCTATAATATGCAAATATTATTATTTTTCGATTTACACACATGTTTTGATAAACTCAGAGAGCATAATATTCAAGAAAGCCACTTTCCATTAAAATAAAAAGTACAGATTAAAGAAAGCTGAAAGTTAAAGAGAACAGACCATTTTTAATGTTAGGCCGTTAGAAATCTCTGATTATAATAAACTCACATTTAAAAAGCAATTTACCTTTCAAAGTTGACTAGAATTTTTGGTCTCCTAAGGCTTTAAGCGCATGTGGCCACTGCAAACCCTGCGGGCATATCAATGTTGTAATGTCTTCCACTGGTTTTGCTTTAATTCAAATTGTAACGGGCCCCCACGTTTTCCTGTCAGTGTAACAGGACTATCCATCCCAGCAGCAGATTCAATTCCAGAGACATGATGTAAACACCTACTGTGTTCAAAATCTGTGCAAGTCACTGAGCAGAACACACCTGTGAGTCAGGTGGAGGCCCTGCCTGTAAACTTCCCACTTCTGAGGGGTAGGTACAGGCTTTACTGAGCTTTTAATTAAAGCCAAATGGCTTCAGAGTTACTAGGCCCAGGGAAACTCCATCCAGCACACCCTTGTGCTAGTCTCCCCTCCCCACCCCTGCCCCATGCAGTCTTGATTTCTTTCATTTGGCCTTTTTCTCCTGAGGCTGCAAATATACATCTGTGTCAGAGTAAATGCCCTAAGTCACTGCACGAGCACATGAAAACAAACAGGAGAAATAGGCAGCATGCTATGCTTTTAGAAGTGTGGCCTTATTTCCCTTTGTACCTGATAGTGTCACATCAGGCTCTGAACATATGGGCACGGGCTTGTCTTCAGAGCCACTTATGGAACATATGTAAAATTTACTATGCCTTCCTGGAAAAAATGCCATACTTGTGAATCACTTGGGAGAGGGATGGATTTATGGAAGGGGAAAAGTATACCCAGTCAAACTGTTAAACACTGGTTTCCATGACATTTTCAGTCACTATTGTATGAATGAGGTGCTTTCATGTTAGGCTATAAGATGAGCAAGTGTTTGGACCTTTGTTGAAATAAATTACTTGTCAAAATATATTTTAGGGATCAATTTCTATATATATATATATATATATATATATATATATATATATATATATATATATATATCTGTTTTTGAGGTCGATGGTCAAGGATAATTGATGGGCAACACATGGAATGACAGAAGTAACATGACAGTTATTTTTCCATTACTGAAAACAAGTGCAGCACCAGGAACAGCCATTTCTCAAGTGATTAACCGCTCTGGACTGAGTTTTCAAATAAACCTTATAAATTCTACTGTACTTTTGTTGGTAGAGAAACTGCTAATATGTTATACAGTACTTTTGGATGAATAATCTTTAGTATTAATCCATGTAGGTCCTTAAATCAACCTTCTAATTTGGTATTAGCCTTTCTGTTTCACTATGCTTGATATTTTTGAAATTAAGGGGATTGGCTTTTGACATAAGTAGGCGTGTTAGAACATGAGAGCTTGGTGGCATGCTGTTAGAACCCGTTTTATTTGGAATGGCATTGTGTATTTTTACTAACATGTTCTATTTTACTTAAAGACATTACATTCTTTCTTTCTTGTATCTATCTGTTGGTGAAGTCATATCAAAAACTTTATGGTGAAATTGTGAACCCAAATCGATTGGCTGCGAGAGTGGGAAAAAAACAGTAGTCTTACAGAGTAGAACTTTTGGATGCCAATTTCCAATGAACAGAAAGAGGGAGAGTCCTTTGTATGTAACTCTATATTTTGCATAACTTAGCCTTTAAAGTGTTTTATGATCTATTTATGTACATATTAAATCAAAAAGAAAATGCCACTCTTTTCTATTGCAGGCGTCATTTTGTTTAGAGCTATAATTAGAAATACATAACTTGAATATTTAGAATGTGTTTTCTTTCTATGTGGGTGGGGTTCAAGGAAGAAAGAAAATGGCAAATGCACATCAGCAGGTGCTGCTGACTGTTCCACCCAAAGATTTCAACCCGATGGAGCCTGTGAACACCACAGCCTTTCGGAAAAAGACAGTAGAGTGGGTGTTAAGAAACCTGGCTCCTAGCCGATTTTGTCACTAGTTGTGTATGTAACGAGGAGACCATTACCCGTCTGGTCCAAGTGCCTGTCCTTCATTCTCCATTAGCACTGTATAGATATTACAGTCCATGTGTAGCACGTGTTTGCTATGCAGGCCTGGTAAGTCCTTTACATGCATTGCTGTATTTGAAATGCCGTATCAGAATATTTACTAGATTATATTGAAATTCTCTGTGCATGAGTCTAACTCTCCTATGTGATAGAGACTATGTTTTATTGACATTAGATGCTTAGAAGGTTTGTTAAGCTGAACTGACCTTTATGCACCTCAGTTCTCAATTTTTAGGTTTTTATTCTTTCATATAAAAATAAGATCCTATTTTCTCCTCATCAGGATAAGGAGGGTTTCCTTAGTGTTCTCTCTATTTTTATAACATGTTAAGCTACAGTATTTTTTTTCCTTTTTCGGTATACATCTTCTATGATACCATAGACCATTGCTATTTTAATTTTGTTTATAGCTCAAATGACTCACTCAGACATAGTGAAACATTCCCTCAATAAATTGTTCTTGTTGATAAAATAAATGAAAATATCATAGATTCTCAGGTCCACGAGACACTAAAAACATATAGCAATGCCACAGTGTTTGCCAAAATAGTGATCTTTACATTGATAATTGTAAACTTGGACCTTAGGTCTTTTAAAAAAGCTATGCCTTTTATGTTTTTACATTTGTTTTTGTGACAAGTATTAATATATTATTAAGCTTTATCCACTTTATTAAACAGAAATTGTTTGATTGACTAAGGTTTGTTAGTCTGTCCCTGTTACTCTAAAAACATCTGTTAAGAGTTATTTTCTAGAACGGTCTTAGGATTCGTGTCTTAAAGCTAAGTGTAAAATCCATTAGCAAGCCCACACTGAGGGCTAATTGCTAGAGTGTAATCTTGGCAACTTTTTTATAGCTGCTAGTGAAGCCCACATAGCTAAGAGGGTACATTATCTTATAATAATTATATTCTCAGGGGATTTTGTTCTTAACATATTATAAAAGCATGAATAATAGCATGGGCCATTGGCCAAGGAGAGAATTACAGTATGTTGAGATGAAGATCTCCTACTAGTATAAACTATGTTTGGAGTATTTCGAGTTTATATTTGAGGTAGATGGGATGAGTTACATTTAATTAAATATTCTTCCTTTTTTTTTTTTTATCTTAGACCATTAAAATACCATAGTACCATTCAGGAGGAAGAGAAGGAATAAAGAGAAAAATAAGAATAAAAATAAGTTGAAAGTAAAAACAAAAAAACAAAACACATACCAAGGGACATACCAAAGGACAACAATTACCAGAGTTTGATGATCTGAACAGCTAAAATGACAATAAGGGTTTATTCCTTTTGAAAAAGAACACTGAAGCATCTCCTCATATTTAATTAAGTTTTAGTAGTAGTCATAATAAGGACATTAAAAACATCGAATTATTGATGCTACAGGTGATGGGTTTTCTAATTCCATGGCTAAATAGCATATTTAAAATTTAGAATTTAGTGTCCTTTGAGGTTATTTAAAACATTTTTTTTTTTTTTTTGGTCACAGTAGAGCCTTTTTTGTTAATTTCTTGCTGGGCAGTGCCATTGCATTATCAAACAAGAAAGTAAATGATGTAAAGTTGAGATGTGAAGTGGAGAGAAAGATAAAGTTTTTGAGTGCCTGGAAAGGACCAGGTATAGTTGGCTAGACACATTGAAATGGGAAAAGATAAGTTCTGAATGTATCAAAGACTATGCAATGGGAGCGGGAGGGCACAGCCTGGGAAGAAATTTCACAATCTAGTGCACAATCCACATTATTTGGTTTGGTCTGACCATAGCATTTATGTAAGGGGTGGGGAGGAATGAAATAGAAAAGGGAAGTTTGAGTCATGTTGTAGAACAACTCAAGCTCAACTTGGAACATTTACCACCTCAGGCACTGAAGTTTCTTATTAGGTACTGGAATGATAAGATGCTGGACCAAAAACTCTGCTTCCAAATGTTATTTTACTTAGATCTCTACTGAGGCTCCAGCTGGAGATCTGTAAACTTGTCCTTTCTCCCTAATTCTTTATCTCATTGAATGTCTCAGTCTGTCCTCACGGTTTGTGAATTCCCAGTGGCTGATGTTTTCATTGTCTGCATCATTTCTGCCCTCCTCATGTGCACAGTTTGTACTTTACCCTATATCTGGAAGGATATCAGATTCAGCATTCTCATTTTTTTTTTCATTTAAAAAATCCATCTGCAACAAATTTCACATTTTTAGTAATTTTGCTGAAGATTTGAGAGGCCATACCCCTAAATTTCTTCTCCACTGCCTTCTCCCTTTTCATTAAGAGTAGTTTCTCCTCCTTCTCTGAAGCCCTGATACAAAATGACATTCATGCCCTTAAGGGACTCCCCCACTACCTCCATGAATTTGCTCATTTTCTTGAATTATTAATGTTCAATAAGAATTAGTCACAGACTTTTCCTGTTTTTGAAACGATACTGTAGTCAGCAGCCTTTGGAAGATCCCAGGATATACTTTAACATCTGCCATTCCACTTATGATATTCCATTGAATGAATTAGATTTGTTTTTAAAGGGATGGCCTCGAACAAGCTTGGGGCATAACTCTCTTGGGGCTAAAGAAATGAATGAGTTATTGCACTTTGGATGTGTGTGTGTGTGTGTGTGTGTGTGCATATGCTGTGCACACACACACACATACTTTCATACTTGTAGATAATACAGTGAACTCTTTTGAGAAGCTCTTAGAATCCCATTTGCAATTGGCATTTTGGATGTCTTTTTGATAGCTATACAAAATGCAATGTGAATTTTGATCTCTCTCTTCCAGCCCACTAGTGATGGAATGTATTTCTTACTGTTTTCTGAAGCAAATGATATTTTAAAACTTTCTTTTTGAAATTATCTTGCTTTTTTCCATTTTTCTCCCTTTGAGTACAGGTTTAGGATAAAAGAGTTTCAGAAATTAGCCCAAATTCTTTCTTGAACTTTATGGACATTTTTGGTTTCCTTCCCCATAGCTGTGATTCCACTCCTTATTCCTAGAAGCCTGATTGTGTTTGGGTTTCTCACTTGGTCCCAATCCTTGCTGTAGTGCTGGAATTTGTTCAAATGAGTTAATTCTATAGAATTAACTCAATTGACTCATTCCCTAGATTAGGGAAGGATTAGTCTAAACCAGTTTAAACTAATTTGATGAGAGATTTGCAGTGTCTGCTTGAAGTTTCCATGCATTTAAAACAGTGTAGAAAGGCAACACAATTCTCCTACAGGACATTAATAAGGTTATACATACATAACCATACATAACCTGGGAGCCATCCCATGAACACTGATGACAGCAGATTTATGTTGAAGCAACTACAGAGCACAGCAGTGTAAAAGAACTGGTAATTGATGAGTTTTAAACCACTGTATCAACCAACATTGACACCTACTCTAACTTTGGATTCTTGTTAGATGAGCCAATACTTTTGCATGCACTCTAAGCCATTTCTTCGCTCTTATTAAACCAGCCCAGATATTTTCTATTTTTTGAATCTATTGTCTATTGTCTATTTTTATCTCAATGTCCCACAGGCTCTGCAATTTTATCATATTATTTCCAATGTTTACTTTTTGATTTTTTCCCCTGTATTTGGCACCACTCTCCACTTTATCATAGAAAAGAAATCTTAGATTTTTTTCCTCTTCCTCCTCATTTCCCACATCAAACTTTTCACTGTTTATTGATTCAAACTTTTATATGTCTTCAATTCATAGTCTTCCTATATCTACTTCATTTGGCTTGCTTCAGTCCATAATCATTCTTTATGTGATTTGTTGCAATAGAAGCCAACTAGTCTCTTGGACTTCCATCTCTTGCCCCAACAATCCAATCTCTAAAATTACTTCCAGGAAGAGCTTTCTAAAATATAAATCTGGCATGTCATCTTTCTACTTAAAATTGCAAGCAATTTCCTATCCCTTGACGATAAAGTCCCAAGTCTCTTGCATAGTTAAGACATAAGTTTTCTTTTCCTTTTTGTACATTTGCTAGCTTATTGTTGCATGAATTCCATGTTTCACTTATATTGAATTTCCTAAATTCTATAAATATGACTACTTCTCACAACTTTCTGGTTTTTCAAATATATCTCATTTTAGGAACTCCTTCAGATTTATAATATTTGTATATGGCAAATTTTATTTAATCTGCAAAGATTGTCAGGAATTACAGTTATGTAAATTCTACCCTAATTCTCCGCAGGTAGCATTAAGTCTTTCTCTACAGTGCTCCCACAATGTCATTGCATACCTCTATTAAAATTTGACAGCAAGGCAAATTTTAGTATTTTCTTATTTGTTTCTTTACTAAACCCTACACTCTTGGGGCTAAGCACCATTTGTCATTGTATTTCTGATATTCTCATTGTGCCTGGCACATAGTAGACAACCAATGTTTGTTTTCAAATGAATAGTGAGAAGAATTGCAAATGTAAAGACTAAAGGCTATCTGTACATGGCATCAGCTTAGCTTATGGAAAAGGAGAAATTCAGAGAATTAATTGTTTTGTTACAATTATCCTTGTGTTAATACATGACTTGTTTTATATTTGTTTTGGTCATTTTGTTTTGTTTTTCACTTAGATACTTAAGATTGCTTTGTAGTTTCCTATTGTTTTTCTGCTCTGGGGTGTATTCAGTAACTGGAGATAAGGTGGATTTATCTTAAATAAGAATTTAATCAGAAAAACAAAATGGAAATCACATTTTTAACCAAAGTTATATTAAGCAAATTATTTGATATTAAGTGAATGTACATTCTGTTCAACTTATAGGGTGACTATAGAACTTAGAGTAAACTCAGGATATGATCTTCTATAGCTTATTTTGGACAAACGTGTTGTAATTATCAGGATAGGTTGGGTCATGTTGTAGTAAAACAAAAAGAAACAAAACAACACTACCCCTTTCCAAACCCCAGGATCTCAGAGGCTCAACACCATGAAACTTCACTTCTCACTTCTACTACAAGCCCCATGCATGACAGAATATTTCCATTCACACAGTCACTCCGGGATCCAGGCTAACACCCATCCTGGAGATGCACCCTTAAGAGCATGGGGCCTTTGCAAGAGCAACACCATAGAAAAAGAATGGAGAATTGTACATAGGTCTTTTGGCAGTGAAAAACCTGAAAGTGACAGACTTTATTTTGATCACAATTCAGTGGCCAGAACTAGTCACATGGCCTTGCCTAATGTGAGGGGGCTGAAAATATAAGGGAGCAAATGGGATTGTTATTGAGCACTTCTTTCTGCCTTAGCCTTACAGTACCTGTTTCGCAGGTGGGGTTACAGTGTTCCAGTCTTGGAAAAGCGGTAAAATTTGTTGAGGAGGCAGGGAATGAAAATAAAGGCCTTTCATTTATTTCTTTCCAGTAGAGAATACTGCTTTTTGATACTCGTGTTTAGAAGTTCTCTCTCTCTCTCTTGCTCTTTCTCTCTCTTTCCCCCCTTTTATTCCCTGCCTCTCTCTATTGAATTGCATATGGAACATTACGTGAAATATAAATAAAAAATTGAAAGAAATATATCATTCTACTTTTTTTTAAATCAGGACTTTCTCACTCTAGGCTACAGTATCCAACTGTGTTTTATAAACACAAAAGGGAATATATTGGCTGATAGTGTTGAAAAGTTCAGGCCCTAGTTTGACTTCAGGCTCAGTTGTGTCCTGTTGCTCTAATGATATCATCAGGACCTGGGCCTCTCCTTTAATTTTTCATCTCTAGATCAGGTCTCTTCCATTGGGTTTTAATTTTAGGTAGGCTCTTGTCACTTAGTGTTCCCTGGCATGTCTCTACCCTACCTGTTCATTAAAAGTGAGACTATTAGGAGGCTTACATTAATTGCTATAGGTAGTGTCTAGAAGAGGGCCCAATACTTGGTAAACATTGCATGTGTGTTAGTTATTATATCTTCGTCCACTGTCCCATGAAGAGTCTTGAAAGAGAATTCCATTACCCTGGCTCATATCAAATGCTCAGGTCTTAACCGATCAGTATGATTAGTAGATCTAATATTGTGAATGGCCAGGCCTGTGTATTTTGCCCAAATGTTGATGATCATCTCTATCTGACATTGTTGGACTGATTATTTGGCAGGGGGATACCCTAGATAGTAATCAAATACTGGGAAGGCAACACAAACAAACAAAATGCCTACCATGCTTAGTATCTAAATAAACATTAGCATGTTCATTTGGAGTTGTCCATATGCATATGTGAAGTTTACCGATAAATTCTCATTTTCACTTAAAATGTTATATCTATCAATGTTTTAATGCATTCTTCAAAATTAGCAATTATAATGGAGGGAAATATTCCAGAGTGAATATAGGATATTTAACTTAAATGTTTAAGTCTTAAATAGTTTTTCTTCTGAAATAAAGTTTTTAATGACTTTAATAGTTTATTATTTAATCAAACTCTAACTTGTTTATTTGTATAGATGAGTCTTTATTGTTTCACCAAAATACTAACCTTTTATCAGAAAAACTTATTAAATAGTTCTTACCTGTAAGACTCTTCCCTGCCCCCATTGTGTGCTGCCATTTTTAACCTAAATTAAAAATTTGCCAAGCAATTGGTTATTGAAAAACACACTTTTGATATGTTTATATTTATAAATAAGTCATGTTAAGGTGTTTATTATTATTTAAGTTGTTATTGTTTTACTGTCTTGAGGAAGAATGAATTGAGTAGGTATTTTTAAATATTAGATTTGTAATTTCCTCAGAAAATCGGATATAATTTGGTTCAAATCTAATTAAATCAAATTGGGGCATGTGTGTGTTAAGACAGCCTCCTGTGTTATTACCTTATGAGCACTTTTGCAAAATGTTTAATACTTTAAACATCATACCAGATTGCACATTTCTAAAATTCTAAGCATATACATGCACATTTAAATTACTATATTTATCTACAGTAAGTTTATGACTACTTTATTCTTATTCTCTCAAGTCTGTAGTGGTCTTAAAATAACTCTAAAAACTGTTTGAAATATGTAGCTCTTAGAGTATTTTCAGTCCAAAAATATTTATCTTAAATTACAATTTAATTCATTTTATAATATAAACCACAAAACAATTTCTTATACTACCAACCAATTCAAAGGCTTTTTCCTTGGATTCTAGATGAGTTCTTGAATTCAAGTGGAATTTTGTGCAATTTATTTTAAAGCATTTGTGATTTCTGTTTCTGGTTAAAAAGCTGTTTTCACCATTTTCATGTGAAATGTTATTTCTATCTTAATGTTAAACTTCTAGCAATTTTTTTTCATGGGACTATCTCACAATCATATTCTAGTATTTACAATTTTCCTCCCAGCTCTTCGCCACCACCATCTTTCCATTTCATTGCAATGACCATGTTACTATTTTTATTACAAAAAAACAAAAAAAGTGTTCTATATGCAAATATTCTTATTGCTGTGAATAACATTTCTCCATTGGGCAAGAATTAAAATTTAAGGAGTAAACTGCTCCTCCACTTTCTTAAGCTGGTCTTGTGTACCAGAAGTTCTCATTAATTTCATCCTGCTGAGACACTGCAGTATAGCAGAATTATATTTTATGATATGGAACAATCCTGAACCATGACCTACCTCATCCCTATACTCTATAATAGTATGCTTGGTGCCAGAGAGGAACTTTCAAAATATTTCCATCATGTGAAAGCTACAATATAGTTCTCACATAGAGAACTCTCCTAGTATCGATGAGATATGTATACATAACATAAACCTGAAAATTTCTGTCAGATGGTACGTGTCCATCCGGAATCAAGACCTCAGAATTTTGTGCTTATACTTTGGGTCATAAGAGTTCACAAAGTTGGCCACATTTACTAACAACAACAACAACAACAACAACAACAACAACAACAACTAAAAATACCATTCTTAGAATTAAAAGTTTATAGTGGCTTTTATATCTTTTCTATACTACTTAAAGTAAAGCTGCAGAAAGTGTAAATATCCCCAAGATCAGGGCCAGGCATATACATATGAGTCACGAAGCCAAGTACAAAAATTATTTCTCTGTAAGCCAAGCAAGTACCATAACTTCATGATTTAATATTGATAAAGGGAATATTCTGAACCCCTTGCCCCACCCCACCCCCCACCGCCTGCCAGTTCCAGTGCTGCTTAAACTGAGATTGAAAGTTAAACAAAAATCCAAAACCCCTCTTTAGACATTCTCTCTACTATGAAACTGCAACCAGAAAATAGAGTAGAATTTTGTGGAAAGTTGAAGGGGATGTAATCAGGGATTGAGGGGGGCTCTGAAATCTGCTTAACTCATTCTGTGGGGGTAATCTGAAAACTAGATCCTCCAGCCTAGTGTTACGTATATGTTAAACCCCAGTTTTAATTTACAACCTGTAATATAGTTTCCCTGGCAGTGATTCATAAATCCCCATTTCATCTGACAAGTGCTGCATGATAATGGTATTTTCTCTGGAGCAGCTTCTATTCTACTAAGCCAGCTTCTCAGGCATCTAAGGCTTTCCTTTAGAGAATTCCACCCAACAGCCAGTCTTAACAAATGCATAGCCTTATTGAAAATGTGCTGGTGCCTCACATTGTTATGCAGGTCCATGGTCATTAAAATTTTATCATATAAACCCTGCTGTCTGCACAAAAGAGGAATTAAAAATGTTGGCAAGGGAGGATCATATATTTTATCAGAATCTCCTAAAAAGAAAAATCAACCTGTTTAGAGCAACAAGGAACCAAAATAACGTACCTTTAATGTAGACACGGAAACAATAAATAAATAAATAAACAAATAAATAAATAAAACAAAATGTCAAAAACCCTAAAATTGACATTAATCTCCTACAATTCATTTTCACATATCTCTTGAATGTCTCAGTTCCCCAAAGTTGCATGACAGTTTGATCCAATTGCACATGATATGATTTTCATGTTTCTCTTGGAAGCTGATATTAATCAAATGAGGCCACCAAGACCTAAAGGCAGAATGCTATTGATTGCAGTGTTGACTTATCAAAGGGCTGAGAGATTAGTGGGTTTAGAGCTTTATGTAGGAAGAGAGATTTGTATGGCTGGAAAACTGATTTGGGCAATGCACTTTAGCTTATAAACACAGATAAAATATAAAACAGTGGGGACAAAACCAATTCCATCAGTACCCACCACATTTTTGTCAAATGCCCATGCATCTCCCCTAAAACTATCCCTCCTTACAATTTTATCTGTATAAATTTTGTTTATTGTGAGATGTGACATTTTGTGTTTTTCCTTCTTAGATTTAGAACAGACTGTGACTCTACTAAAATGCTCATGTTCTGTTCCAATTTCCGTCAATGGCATGAGTAATCATTTTGAAAAGAGAAAATCTATGAGAGCTCTAAAATATATAGGAGTTGTTCTTTCTTGTCATATTTTAATATTTTAAAGTTTGGAACAGTTTTAATGATCTATGTTTAAGTTTTCAAGGTTAAAATCAAAGCATGGTCAGATAACTTTTAACAGACAAGAAAATTAAGACATATGTTGGATTATATGCTTAACTTACAAATATTTGTATTATTCTGTGTATAGGTAAGACAAGAATTCTTATCATTGGCAAACAAGCTCCAGATAATGTTCTAGAAGTAGACATAAATTTGCTCTGATTTCTTCAGACTTTTGAGATTGTATAGAGTAGAAAAATTAAAGTGGGATTATATCTATTAATATATAATGTATTTACATATAGTACATTCATATAAGAATAAACCTTGATGAGGCATTCTGGTAAGACATGCATGCTCTCTCTGTGACTTGTACACTTTTCACATTATATATCTGCCTGCCACTGTATCCTATGGTATATTCCTGGTTTGAAGTCTATTCATAAAACAGCTGAGCAAATTTTTCAGCTTGGAACTTCATAAATACAATGAAGAAATGATCAATTATTTAATAATAATTGAACTTGCATTCTTTTCTCTCTAAGCATTATATAATAACTCAAGTATACATATATACATATAAGAATATACACATATAAGTATATGTGTATATATATGTATACAACTAACTGACTGCAATATTTCAGGACCACTGTATCTGTGATGTAATCATACAATTATGAAATATTCTTGTAGAATTGAGTAGAATAGTTAAACACATTGACTAAATTTACAGCAATGAGATCCCTGAATTTATGTGCATTAAATTATACATCAAATAGTTGAAAATGTTTTGAACAGACTAAATTAAAAAAAAAATAGAAAAACATAGACCTAAACAATGCCAAGTTATATTTTGCAAAAAAAAAAAAATAGTATTTACTGTATTTGTTCCTTCAGAGTTGGTTCTGTGATGCAGTTTCCTGAGTCCAGGGTGTGATAGAGATCTGTATTTTACAGTGTATGTTTTTTTTTTCTTTAATGAAACATGCTAGAAGATCATCAGTAAAATCCCACACAACCTGTTATGAAGATATTGGCATGAATATCATAGGCAAGATAAGCATATGGAAAATGTAAAGAATTGGCCTTAGAATATTATATCTATCCACTCACACATCCATCTATCATCTATCTATCTATATATATATATCTATCATCTATCTAAAATATATATCCTATTATTTATATTCCAGATAATACATTACTTATGTTTAAGATTACGTTGCTGGCCCTTTTACTTATAAATATTAAAATAAAACACCATCCTTTTAAAAGTTTGCTTGTTTATACTCCAAGGATTCCCTCAGACCTAATTTTTAAAATTTTTGTTTTTAACTGCTCATCACAGCAGTCAAGAGTCTAGAGAAATTAAGAAGAAAACTTAACACAGAGACTAAAAGCACAGGGCAATCAGTGACTCATATTTTCTAAACAGTAAAAACCATACTGGTATATCTGCGAATAACTGATTCTGGTCGCTTCAGAACGTAATAGTTGCTATGCTCAGGAGGCAAGCTCTGCAAAGTGTAACTCAGTAACTTTCAGGAAACAGCAATCCCATTACACAGAAAAAACTATCTTCTTAAATTGTGTGCCCTTTATATAGTAGAACTAATGATACTGATGTAATTTTAAGTCAAACTAAAAATTAGTGTGGACATTTGTCCAAATAGTATTATAATAAGTCTCATTCAAATTGTACTAATAACATGTAAAAACTTCCTGGATTTAAACCTTTGGACAGAGGAGACTTTTTATTTTATTTTATTTTTTAATATTTGGTAGAATTTTTACCTGAATACAAGCAATACTACTCTAAATTTGAAATATTTACATATTAAGTTTTTCTTTTTAAAACTGATGTTTTAATTCCAGAGTTACTTAGTGATTGCCTTCATAGCTACAATCTATGACTGTTGATTTTCCTAACAGCTTCCACTGGAAGCTCAATGTCAAATTGCAAAATTCTTGTTGATACAAGTGTACCTGTGCTCTCTAGAGAACTGCTCTTCTTATTAAAACTTTTTTGAACTTTTATTTTAAAACTATTTTCTCTATATATATCATTGTCAAGTTTCGGCAAAATTATTTGAAGTCTAAGTAGAAGAACAGAAGTGCTGTGTCTCTTTGATAGGCATATTTCCAAAGGTAGATTTTCTTAACTGGTAATAATAAATCAGAAACAATACATTTTTAATTCTTCAAAGAGTTCACTAGCAGGCAAATGTTTCAGACACAAATGATAGAAAAATAAATCAAAATATTTGAACAGTAAAAAATCCAACATTTTATAGAATTTTATTTTAAACATAGACTAATAGACATTTTAGAGGAACACACATATAATTTGAATTCGATTTTATAGGTAGGAAAAGAATTAAGAATTTTGGAATTACAAACTATATATTTTTATTGTAAACTATAAAAATATAGATAATTTTTAACTTCATTACATATATATATTTTCATTTTCTGAAATAATATTTTAAAGATCTGTTTGCTCATTAACAAAAATTTTGGATGTTTCCACTGTAGTTTCATTATTGGTTCTTTTCTTAACACCTGATTTCCAAGTAGTTTATGGCTGGAAAAAGAAATGAGCCAACATTATAGCTCTCTCAAAGCTTTCTATTAATGGTTCCATTTTTTCTTATTTATGCTTTGAATGCAAGCTTAATTTGAATCAATAATTATTTTTTATTATTTTACTCTCAAAATGTCATTTTTGAAGCCATAACATGTAATTATAGGGCTAATTATTCTAAGTATTTTGTGTCAGTGTTGCTAGGAGTTTGGAGTTATTACTGTGAATGATTTGTTAAAAATACTAAATGAACTTTAGGATTTTTGGATGTTTTAGATCTTATACCTGCTACTTTTAATTTTATCGTCAGAAATTAAAAATTTTTATTTTTAAGTAGAAAAGTAACATTTTTAATCAACAATGGTAGAAGAGTGAAAGCAAACTTTACATTTATAGAGTGAGAGACTCTCAATTCTCAGTTTAAAAGTTCTAAGAACTAATGGAGATTAAACTATTCTTTTAATGAAGAGTATATTGAGCTAGAGGCACAGGATTCTGGCAGAGTATCCTGTCTTAGCTAAACCACCTGCTCTAGAAAAGATTGCTGGTTCTTAGAGACTCTTCTGTGCATTCCGAATTATTATCTTCCACTTTGCCCATTTCTGCCCAGGGAAAATGTTTTACTATTGATTTAAAGCTACAGATCCAGAGCAGGGTATACCTGGAACATTTATTCTACTCATAGAAGATAAAATATAACCTCTTCCTGATAACAGGATCGCTAAGTCAGCAAGAAAAGCGACTGGCCCCAAAATGGCAAAGTCGTGAATGCCCCAAGGTCTGTGTTAATGTTTACAATGTTTTGACTGAAAGACAAAAGGTTCTGACTTTTTTCCAAATATTATTTATTAAGGTGAGAGATTTACTTGGAAAGAATGAAAGAAAATAATAGAAAAGCAAACTGAAATATTTTGAGTTTGGGAGCTGAAAAAATGGAGAGTAATAAAAGATTGTGGTAGGTGAGTATTATTATTTATGTTAAAGTGTTCTTGCCAGAATTTTGATGTGTTTTCCTGGCTGGAAAAAATGATGAATAAGCATAGTTCCATAATGCATATCGATCATTCAAAAGCACATTGCAAACTAAAAGGCGAACAACTTAGTCAAGGCTCTTAAAACACATGCAAGGAATTATGCCAGTAAGAGAAGCTGCTTTCTAGGGAAGACATGGATGTATTAGCTTTTGAACGAAGAGGTTAACCACTGAAGAGCTATTTTAGTGATAAAAAAAGCAGCAGATATTTTAGGGATAAAAAAACAGCATATATTGAAAAAGATAATTCTCCATGATGGAGAGAGAGCCTCCATGAGAGTCGAAACAGGATATTATCAAGAACTAGATAATTAGAAAGAGTGAAACTTGCAAAAGACTACATTTACATTTATTTTAATAAGCCATTACATTTTTCCCATGCTTCTTACTTTTCACAGCTTTTCACATATAAATCCCATCTAAGGGCAAACTGGAGGAAGACATCATTCTCTCTTTTTGTTCTTCCTTTTGATTAAAAAAATTCAACAGCTTTTTAAGTGTTTTATCAAAGTTATTTCATCTGTCTTGCCTTGATATTATGAATTCCACAACAGCAGACCATTTTTTCTCATTCATTTTTGCATAATCAGTGTTTAAGTCAAAATATTTATTGAATAAATTAAGAAATTGATAGGAATATATTAAGAGATTTATTTAAAACTACAGAGTTCACATAGGCTATTTTTAGAAGCTAATTTTATTTCAGGCAAACATGATTTTGCCAGAATTATCATTCTGATGTAATTGAACTCTACTAGTCTTCCTTAGGTTAAGAAAGAATAAAGCTCTTTGAAGATGCCAAATATGTCTAACCCTCTTTTAAATTTGTAGATAATCTATCAAAATTAAGTGTCATTTATTCTAAAGTGCCAGCGTATGTGTCGTAAATAGGTATTTAAATAACATTTTCAACATAGAGAAGTAAAACATATTAGTAAAATGTTTAGAAAAAAAATTTAGAATAAAAATACAAGAAAGGAAAGTTAAAAATTACAATCTCATAAGCCTTGATTTAACTTACTTATAACAGTTAAACATCTTCATCTTTTTCTCTAAATTGCACACTTTAAAAATGAATTTATTCCATGTATACTGTGTTTTTCCTGCTTTAAAATATAGAATAACCGTTTATCATAAAATAAAATGTTAGATAAAAGTAGGCACAAAATCAGCTGAATAATGATAATGTTAATACTATATATCATACAATGAAATATATATTACTTTAGTATTGTATTACATAATATAGTATTATATAATACATATACAGACATACATATATTTGTAAAAGCATACAAATATGCTTTAACCTATCTTTCTTCATTCTAGAAACTTTAAAAATGAATTTATTATGGTAAAATTGACGGGGAGTGAAATGCACATATTTAAAAGTAATTTGATAAGTTTTGACGTGTGGATATACCTGTGAAATCATCACCACAATCAAAATAGATACCTACAACAACCCACAATAGTTCCTTCAAGCTTTGTATCCACTCCCTCCTACCTTTCCCCAATAACTTTTAATCTACTGTTTCAGAAATGGAACTGCTTTTAACTGAGCACATGGTAGATGGTCAAAAATGAAAATTAAGTAAATCAATATTAAGTTTATGCTCCAAAGCAATTTTTTTGAGAGGATAATTTAGTTAAATATCGATGTCAGTGGCAAGGTGAAAATTATATATTTTGAACTGAGCCCTTCCAGTTTGTAGATAAAATGATAAAGGGGCTTTCTACAATAGCAATAGAGATTTTGAGTACTCAAGGAAGAGTAAGGAAACATTCATACTAATTTTTCTTAGATATCCCATGAATTATATTTGAAAAGACTTGGTTTCAATGTTTTATTACATTTACTCAGTTTTCCAGATGACCTGGCCTTTCATAGGAGAGTTAAGATAAAAAATATGAAACCATTTTCACCTATACATTTAGAAGAAAAAAATTAGAGTACAGCATCACAAGTAAACAATAGCTTCTTCTTACCTACCCTATGTATACATATACACACACACATGTTTATTGTATCTTTTACTGACATAAAGAATGTGTAGCTCACAATTTATAAATAGTAACATAAACTTCATGGTAAATTCTATATAACTGATTTTTACAGAATATTTTCATTAATTTGGTGGAAAATGACAAATGAGTATACTTCTGACTTGCATTTTGGTTGATATTTTTATTTACGTTAATAAGTACAATAGAGGTAAAATGAAAGACACATTTCAGAACTTCACTCATTCATCAACAATGTAAACACTTATTTTTTTAATCAGAGGATAGTTTTCAAATATAGTTGACTCTCTGTATTCCAGGGTTCTGTGTGGGCAGATTCAATCACTCAGACTGAAAATATTTGGGAAAAAAAGTTATGTTGTTGCTGACATATACAATGTAGTTAGGCCTATGATGGCTGCATCTGTACTCCACATGTTCTGAAGTTTTATTCTTGTTATTATTCCCTAAACAGTACAATATAACAACTATTTACATGGCATTTACATTTTATTAGGTAATCTAGAGATGATTTACAAGATATGGGAGGATATATATAGATTATCTGCAAATTCTAAGGCATTTCATATGAAGGACTTGAGCATCTGCATATTTGGGTATCTGCAGGGGGTCCTGAAATCAGGTCCCAGAAGATTCTGAGGGATGACTATACTGGAAAAATATTTCATCAATTTTTCTGCTCTTTGCAATGTAATAGCTAGAGATATGATACATTTTTAAGTTTATTCTGTATTAATAAGTTTTTCCATCACTGTCTTAAGTATATATAATCAAAGAAGCAATCAATCAAGCTGTGATAGGTAGTGCTTGCCAATTTCTATGGTGTAAGTCCTTCTACCATGGCCGATTTTAAGCTACCAACATGACATTACCGAATATGGAGTTGAGAAGGGATGCACATAGACACCATTATATACTATTTCCACCACACAGTTACAATAGATGGAAAAGCCTCAAGAGCATAGATAATAGTAAATGTTAGTAAAACAATGATTTTAATATAATTTGTTAAATTATAGTTCATATACATTAATTTTTAATAATGGTTATGTTTAATAACTGGCTCCCAAAATTCCTGAAAATTTTTACAGATTTTAACAGCTCCAAGATACCACTGCCCGTAGAGTGCTTCATTCTTAAACATAGAAACTATGACCAAATGGCCATTGAGGACCATGGTAGTTAGCCTATTCTGATATAAATTTTTGCTCTTTAGTAAGTGGTCAGTCTTTGCTAAAGTCAAAACTTGTGTTTTCACCAGATTGTGAAGTTCTATATCTCTTGATCTAAATGACTCAATGTTTTCCCATCACCCCTTTACATTAAAATACACTGATTTAAAGGTAAATACAAAAATGAGATTCTATTAGCTTTCTGACAGAGTTTAGAGTAATTCATGGGCTACAGTTGCATGCAGATTTCACTTTTTTGAAGTGCTAAGGCATGAAAAACAATTTATGACAACCAGGGCTACTATTATTACTATTACTACCACTTCTCTTCATCTTCCTCTTGCTTTTTCTTCTCTTTTCTCCTCCATATAGGATGCCTTATAACAGGGGACATCCTTTAAAACAGTCTGGTCTGTTATTGATAAAATTTATTTTCTTTGTTTATGTTTTTTTTTTTTTTGATAGATTCTACCTTTGCGTAAAAATTTCATTTAAATATGCATTCTTTCCAGTTCCATTTGTTTTGCTTTTTAGTGTTTCTCAATTGCGTTAAGTTAGTTTTTTTTTGTTTATTTTTTTTCTCCTTTCTGGCTAATTGTAGCTATGGTGACAACTTGTGGTTAGCCATTATGAGCCTCTCTGTCCAGGAACTTTGGAAAGGCTGGCCAAATGCCAGGGCTATGTGTTGATTCAAAACTTTGAGAGGGTCCATTTAGTTGTCCAGTTTTTGATCCAATTTCATAGTTCTTTGCTCTGTTTGCTTCCCTCAGGAAAACTCTCTTTTATTTACTTATTTTAGATTTTTCACTTGGCTATTAAGTGTCATTTCAACTGTTTAAATGAAAAGATTCACTTTAAATATGTGTTTGTTTTATGTGCTCTCCTATTTCCTGGAAGTTGATTATGTTGGCATATAGAAGATATAACTTTACTATAGTTTCTGGTATGTTTCTGAAGTTTTGAAATTGTGTTACAAAGGATGCTAATGTGATTGCTTTTTTATGGGTTAAGGAAGGCAAATGACAGTTGGTGGAGAAGAGAAAAAGGAATGTGGGACTGGAGTACTAATTTGGAACAGGTGTTGATCATTTTTGCCTAGATTAAGTAGTGTAACTATAAACAGATCGTCTTCTAAAATAAAGGCTCAAAGTTAAAAAGGCTAGAAGAAAGGCTTTCCATGATAGCTTTCCCAACCCCCTTCCTGAAACAGAAATATTACTGTAAAATAGAAGTTTCAAAGTGGTTAAGAGTGGTTGGTTGGAAATAAGAGCTGAAAGAGAAAACTGCATTGCAGTGATTGGTTTGATCTGGTGAATAAATTGCTATTTTCAGATTCAATTTGTATCAGTAGGCAAAGCTCTGTCTACCTGCAGGCCCTGTCTCAGTCAGTATGAGAGCACTGAAGCAGCCAATCTTAAACAATAGGTTTCTCTTTCAACAGTAACTACATCCCCATTTCTGAAGCCTCGACCTAGGAGAGGAGCCTCTGATGGCTGGTCAGCAGGCAATAGTCTTTCCTACCTTTAATGGAAAGAATGCCACACTTTATAAATTTAGAGAATATCTCAGAAAATTCTGCCTCAAATTTAGAGACTATCTCAGAAAATTCTGCCTCGTTTTTAAAAGAGCTGAGTATGTCGAACAGCTAGAAAGATTCATCTTTAGTAAATGTGACTATACACTGGAAGTATAAGATACTGCTTCCTGAAAGGAAGTAAAGAAATCATATTTTGATTGTGATATTTGGAGATATTGTGAGTTCAGCTCCAGACGACCCTAATAAAGCAAGTATCACAATAAAGCCAGTCGTAATCTTTTTGCTGGTGGAAGCTCTTGCTTTCAGTTTGTAAAGCCTGTAACACCTGTGAAGTACACTACAGCGAAGTGCAATAAAACGAGAGATATGCTTGTATTTTACAGTGTTCAGTGTAGCAGTTTGAGCTAAACAGATATTCACGGAAGTTTTGCATAGTTCTTCACTAAGAAGAAAAGGAGCAAAGTAATTTCACACAGTTTTTACCACCAAGGGGTAGGAGTTTAGGTAGAATAGTCTTCCTGGGCTCTGATTCAGATCTCTAATTAAAGACTATCTTTTTGTTCATCCTAGCATTTAGAGGCAGGAGCATTTTTAAGAAATGAAAAAATTGTCCATTTTGAGGCCCTAATGCACACAAGTTAATGCATAAATATTTTTTTCTACCTTAACAAAATGCAAATGATATATATGTATATAGAAAGAACAAAAAGATTCACATTTAAAAATGACATAATTAGAATAAAAAAAGTGCCACTTTCATATCCATTAGGACACTTACAGTTGCATGCACACTTTTAAATCCAGAGATATAAGAGATAAAAATCTGTAATTTACTACAATGATACTTTTTTAGAATCAAAAACTTTTATGGATGCTTGAATAAAATAAAGCCCTACTACTTGTCATGTAAGTATACATTCAAGTATTGAATGATTTTTTTTTTCCTGTTACATTCATTTATTAAGTATTTATTGAGTGTCTGCTACTCATGCACTGTGCTAGGTGGGAGATTTAACTATGTGTGGTTCCAACAGAATGCTACTTAATCTTCTAAAGAGGGCTAATATGTATAGCAAAGTATTCTCTGCTGTCTGCTAGTAGTTGTGTAGTACAGCAAGGCCTCTGATAGTGTTTCATTTAGTGTTGTTTCATTATAACATTGATGAGATGCCATAGGAACTTAACTCTTATTTGTATCAATTAGCCTATGGTAAAACTGCTTTTATTATAAGTCGTAAACGTCGCAGAACCTATTGATGACATTAAGTGAGGACTTACTCTATATAATGACATAAAATAAGCAGTTGTCATTTTGCTTCTTGAGTTTGAAACGAGTAGATCTGCATTGGGTAACATAGAAACGAGTTGCATATTGAATGACAAGAAATGTAAAGTGAGACTGAAACTTTTAAAAAGGACTATTCTTTTATTCCACATAGACAAAAAGAAGATAGAAATGTCAAGTTATAATATGTAGATATTCATACAATGAAGATATTTACATTTAATTGTATACTTTGAACTATCTTTAGTTTTGCTTCAGTTTTCCCATACTTATTTTCATTGGTGTTTTAACTACTGATATATTCAGCTTTTATGGGCTCAAACCATTTTTTACACTGAATAAAATTTTTTTATAGTCCCGTATGATTCAGGTTAACAGATGACAGACACATAATCTAGTTAAAACCAAACACATTGTTACTGGTGCCATTATGATGATTCTATTCCCATAACTCTGCATGTGATATATTATAACAGACTGGATTGATTGATTTGACCTCTTGTCTGATATTTGTTTATTGACTGAAATCTACATGGCATTTTTCCCTGTGGGGATTTGGCTAATATATAAGAGCAATATGCCAACTACATGTTTTATTGTTTTGATTTTTCCAGCTGCTTTCTTGATGGACAGTCTGTTTCTGATTTTGCTTTTACTTTGAAGTTGGATTGGAAACAAAGGAATATCTACATTTCATCTCCTAATATGGGGATGCTTTTTGGGGGGTTCAACCATCCTGACAGATATTTTGCCTGCTTAGTAATCCAGACAGATATGGATATTGCTTGGGTTGCTATGGATTCAACAAAGCTTTACTTTAATAGTGAATCCAAAAATAATTTTGTCTGTCAGTGTACTTCAGCTTCTATTTAACTGCAGCTCGTCAGTGGCTGGTGGGAAGAGGGCAGGTGGTTGGATGCACTGGCATTAGTCACACATGATATAGCATAGTCAAACTGAGATAAGTGAGTACCACCCAACCAAATAAAAGCTTTTTTGGGTTGTCGTTTTTTTGGTATGAATTTTTTTCACGGATGGATTCTGCCCGTCAGCAGTACTAGACTTTTAGAAAAAAGAAACATGCACTACATATACAGACCAAAAAGAAAAATATAACTTGATACATGTGCATTCTGAAATATAAAATACAATAGAAAATCAAAGGCTCGTTTGCAGAAAATTTATAGAAAGCATTGTCACTCAAACACAGAAAATGTGTTTATAGCTAAAGAATTCTTTAAAGTTTGTAAATGATAGAGTGTGTCCAAACAAATTATTAGATGCAAGCCACATTATTCAGCTACGATACCCATACAGACATTTTTCTTCCAATTAACTGTCATATGAGCAACATAGTTTGCTCTCTGTTCCCGGATGTGCCTGGACTCCCTTCCCTTACCCATGAAATGTTGCTCCGTCTCCTCCAGGAATCTCCCACAGCTTCCTCTCTGCCTTCCAGATAATCCCAGTAGCTGGATTCTTGAACATTTCCCCCATCTACCTAAGCTCGAGGTATTTTTCCTCTCCTTAACTGTTTACTGAATGCTTACTATGACCAGGGTAATGTTCAGGCCCCCAGGAACATGTCAGTGAAAGAATATAGTACTTCCCCACAAGAGCTTTGAGTCTTTCAGGAGATCCACAAAAAGCAAACATTACAGTGGAAATATGTAGACGGTCAAAAAAAAAAAAAAAAAAAAAAGAAAAAAAAGAGCTACTACCTGAAGGTGCTGGGGAAGGCCTCATAGGCAACTATCTGAAATGTCATTTTCAAAAGAAGATTCTCCTGTGAACTTTGTGAGGGAGGGCATTTCAAAAAGAGAGAAAAACATATGAAGAAACAATGACATGAATAATGGGGCTGTTTAAAGAGCTGTAATTAGCTTAGTACTACTTAAAGGAAAAGTGAGAAATGAGCTGGGCAGCGGATGATGTTCTCATGAGACTAGATATTTACGAAGTCAGGAGATCAGGAATGTTCTTATTTGCCAAAGAAATTAAGTTTAAATTTCATAATGGTTTTGATTTGGGGGAGGAGTGACATGGGCATATTTAAATTTCAGAAGAAAAATTTAATTATTAGGAAGTATTATTGAATTTAAGAGTGGAGAGACTAGAACAGGGGTATTGCAATGCCTCCATGAAGAATACGAGAGAGCTGAGGTGTTTATCCTTGTACCCATGCGCACAGGGCTAACCTGTTAGGTACTCATTGTAGCTAAATCTGGGTGTGACTCAAGAACACAACATTTCTGAAACCCACCCAAATCAATCAGAGGGGCCCAGTGAGAGGACATATATTTGCTATTACTGAGATAAAATAACTCCCAGTTTATTGGTTCTTTTTGAGAATCCTTTGGGAGAATATGTTCAGTTTATATAATAAATAACTTCTTGTTCAGCAGCCTCATTTATTGTCATCTTACACCATATATTTTGTTGCTGTTTCTTTTGAAATGCAATATGCATATCTCATTTTTAGTTAATTTTACCTATTTGTGACTCTTTTTCTAACTAAATTTCAAGTTTGTTTAGAACCCAGGGATGTTATTTACCTAACACAAGTTTTCTTATTCCAAACATAATTTGCACATAATTAGCAATTACTCAATATTTGCTGAATGGATTTGCAAGCCATTTCGGTTAACACAAGGCAATGTCTGAAGAACGGTAACACACAAAAACACATTGCATGTTAGTGATAGATGAATTGCTTTATCAAATGAAAATCTGTAAAAAAAAAAAATTAGTAAAGTAACAACAAAGAGTTGGATTAGTACTAAACAAAGGTAGATATATAAATGTATCTGTATGCAAATATTTGCTCTTAAGTCCAGCTGAGCTGTGTACATGTGGATCTTTAAAGATGTTATTTTCTGTCACCTACATTATTAGTTCTAAATTAATATGTACTTTCTGGAGTATCAATCTGAGATTATCAGATTCATATTTATTCCCTATGCACAGCAAACATTTTTACCATTTTTATCCCACATAATCAATACCGATAAATTTATATTGTGAAATACTCACAGCCTGTTCGCAGCAATACTTTCGTATTCCTGAATATTTTGTAGGAAATTTTTAAAAAGTCATTATTTTACATTTGGGATATATTTAAGTTTTAAAAATACTAAAATAGTAAAAATGTTTTCACTATAATATATCCCATTGCCCCTTCATAATTGAAACAAGTAAAAATAGAACCATCTCCTCAGTAAACCTGGAGTTGTGGGCACATTCACGGTAACAGGTGGGCGCCACTCCTTTCTCTCTCATGGTGCCCATCTGCCGGTACCCATCTGCCTTATCTTGATAAACAGGGTTATTTTTTTTTTTAAACTGTAAGGGGATATCAATGCTTGTAAATTGCTTAGAGAGCAAGATTTATTTAGATTCCCAAAAGTGACAGTATAATTCACTTAAAGCGAAACTTCATTTATAGTAAAACTGAATGAACACCCAGATATCTAAAATGTATTGTGTTGTTTAAATTGCATTTTTGGTTTATACAGAGCCACTTTTCTTAGAGCAGGGTTTACTTATGAAACCAAATTGAATTCTATTCTATTTCTGTTCAACAGATCACGGTTCTGCTCTAAATAAAATCATTCTATTTTTCTAAACAGTGAAAGACAGGACATGGCCAGCTTTGTCTGGCCTGCGTATGATTCATATTTGCCCATGTATCAGCAGCTTCTTCATACACCATGGCTATTTCAATAGCATTCACATTGTTCAATTCAGAACTATTGGAGGTTGCATTGATTGTGCTGCCCTTCCAAGAGTGCTGAAAATGCTCTCAGAGGACAAAACAAAAATGTCTTGGAGAAATATCATTGAGCACTTAATGGGTGCCCTTGGGTCTTACGTAGTAGGTGTTATGATTGAAAAAGACTGCAATGCAAGAAGTACGCTCCTGAAGGTTCATATGGTAAATTCTCATGGAGAACCTGTACATAAAACGTAATGATACGAAAGAGACAATGCTTTTATATAAAATCAATATTGTTGTATGAAATTATTGTTAAAATATTAGCCATGAAACAAGTCGAATGTATTCAGCATCTGATTTTGATGAGTAGTAGCTTAGGTGATGTAATGGGTCAGCAAACTGTTGGAGAGAAGATGGGGAAAGTATAAGTAAAATTTACTGAGTTGAGACCAAAACTTATTTTCAAGAAGTTCATTTGCTGAGCTCTATAGAAGACTTGTGTGATTGTAAAGCTGGAGGTAAATTGGCAAGATGATTGGGAAAATGACACAATAACTTCCTCTCTGTAGAGGCTGTGAGCCAATTCACTTATTTGTGAATTCAATTTATCAAATTCATCTCTTAAATTATATAGCCTGCTTTTCCTGAGTAGCTCAAATTGTCTTACAGACATTATCTCATTTGTCCTCATAAAGTGATGAGGAGTTACTATTGAATGAATGCTTCATTGCATCAATATGTTAATGAATGGACATTCAAAGTAAGTGTTTTTAATCCTTACTGTATCACCCACTGGCTTTGTGACAATGATGAGTAACTTAACCTTTATTAGTCTTATTTTCTTCATCTGTATTACGAAGAAATATTAATACTTTTCACTTAATATCATGTGGAATATTGCCAAGAAATCATGCCAATGCTCAAAAAAATTTTTGGAGTTCTGAAGAAAAGACACACTAAATTTTAATAAAGTTAAGCTACATTAAAGCATGTTTTGCTATTGAATTAACTTAATCTAAAGGTAGCTTATTCTCTTATAGATATCAGAATGATTTTAATTACTGAAATTAGTTTTTTTAAATATTTATTGAGCCCCAAATATTTGCCAGGAATTGTGCTGGTGTGGGGGTTGCAGCTACCTTTTAGGAACTTCTAATCTAACTGGAAGGGCAGACCTGCTAAGACGTTAATAAGACAGAAGGAGTTCAAAGCTATAACTATTGGCATGAACTATGAGCCATAGGAGCATAGACAAAATAGAGATTCATTCTGCCTGAGTGGAATAAAGAGAACAATTATGCAGAGACAGATATTAGAAAAGAGGTTTGAGGCCAAAATGTAAAGAACTTCAATAGTAGATATAGATTTAATCCTGTTAACAGACCGTCAAAAATTTTAAACCTCTTGAATCTGACCAATGTGTTTAATCTGTTCTATGTATTTTAAAAGGTAACTGTGATAGTAGTAAGAAAAAGCAAATTAGAACTGAGTTGTGGAGAGATACAGCAACAGAGAAGGAAAGATCAAATAGGATTTGATGATTTCTAAATTGAAAAACTGGGTGGGTGGTAATACCATTAATCAAATATCAGAAATAAAGAGGAGAGGCAAGGCTAAATGGAGGGTAGGAGTAACAAAGTATAATTTTTCGTAAATTTAGTTTGATATTTTTCTGTATCCCACATTCTAATCTTCACTTAAAATCCAGGCTATATTTTTAATATCCACTCAAATAGCTACACTTTTGATAGTGACCCATGTTTACACAACAGCAGAGACATGAAGGCCAGTGTGCCCATCCAAGAAGGATAGGGGGAAAGAGAATATAAGAGAATGAGGACCGAATCCAGTAACATTTAAGGGGTTACTCACAGGAAAAGTTCACATGTAGACAGCAGAAAAAGTTGTAAGCGAACTACCAGAATTGAATAATGCCATGGAAGCTCTAGAAGAAAACCTCAACAAATAAAGAATATCCTATGGTTAAATGCTTTAACATTTAAATGATGTCAAGGAAACCTGATTGAGACCAAAACTCATTTTATAAGACTAAGAATTTATCTTTGGAATTAGCAGTTACAAATTCACTGTGGGGTGAGAAGCAGTGCTTATTTTAATAAAAAGAAGATAAACCTAGGCAATTAATTCAAAATTCAAAATGTTTGGTAGTTAAAGGAGAGTTGGGACTGCTTCTTGAAGAGGAACTAGGCTCAAAAGAGATCTTTAACTATGGAGGGTATTTTAACACATTTTCCAGCAAAGAAATGGTGGATAGAGGCAACGAAAATTTAAGAGGGTAAATGTAGCTTTCTTAGAGTAAAGCTGCAAGAAATAGGAGAGGTATAAGATCAAAAACAGTTCAAAACTAATTGAGCCACTTCTTCCCAAGAGACTGTAAAGAAGTCGGCTAGTAGTGGCACAGAAATAGGTCACCTGCTGAAGTGTTGGGTCACATGTGTGTGTGGGGTGGGGAGGGCGGCGAGCAAAGGGTATTTTGAGGTGAGTGGTTATAACTCAGAACTTTCTTAAAAGAAGTAGGAAAGGAAGCCAAGTAGATGTGATTAAGTGTGCTTGGTCGCGCTGAGATAAAAGCAGTATTATTATCAAAGAAATCCAGACTTCAGGTAGGTAGAGCATTAGAGAGAATGCTTTGGGAGAAAAGATTGAGGATATCCATGTTTTCTTAGCAAGTGAATAAAAGTTCTAGAGGACACAATCAACCTAGAAAGGACATTTTGCAAGGAAAGAGACATTAAAAGATCCAGCGTGGGACTGTGCATGACCTTCCTGTGGCAGTTCCTATTTCTATAAACTGACAGTTATACATACATGCACACACATGCACACACAACATTAATATAAGACAATCTTACTCATTAAACAGACCTAGAACAGCTCTCTGGGGATAGTATTCTAGCAAGATGCATGTGTTAGAAGTTATAGAAAGCGATCCTTCTTTTAGTAGGGATGAATAAATTGCCTAATTCAAGGAAGACAAAAGAAGTTGTGCAGTTCTGACTGATTTGAGATTTGAACAGGAAAATACTTATTTTGATCTGAGTTTTAGGGCCTCAGGTATGAAGGGCACAGAAGTGTTCCCGAGGAGCAAGAAAACAGGGTCTGAAACGAGCTGATGGCCAGAGCAATGGGTTACACACTGAGAATGAGGACAAGAACACGGATCCAGAGAATGCTGGCCTCACGATAGCAACAGCTCCCATGTAGCGCCTGTCTCTCACCCTCGCGGCCTTTCCTCTCTTGGCTGCCTTAGCTTTTTTCATAGTTAAGGGAAATCGTCATATGCTACACTTGTTTCTCAATTCAAAATTAGTTTTATGCCGAACGCTTTATTTTTCTTATTTAACCTCTGGTTTATCCTTCTTATTTATCAGCTATGGGTAGAAATTATCCAAGGACAACTAGTCATGGGTGAGTGAGTCTAACATTTGAGGAATGATAAGGGAGCAGGCTCAGTACATGCACAAATCATAGGTTATGTGATCAACACATGAGTTTCAATGATATATTTAAAAAAAAAAAACATTTTGTTGTAATTACAGCATCTTAAAATCAAAAACTTGACCTATTTCCAGGAGTTTATGGAAATGAAAATGAATCAGAGATGTGGAGAAAAAATGTGTAGAGTTTATCACAAATAGCTATGCAATTAAAAATATGGCATATCCACAGGATGAAATCACAATTTTTTACTTAAAATAATGATAATGTTAAAAAAATGCTTATGCTATAAAGATAACTAAACAAAAAAGAGAATACAAAAGAATTATCTGTATTTTAGAGGAGAGATGTGTGTGAAAATGTGTGTGGGGGGTGTATCTGTGAGTATTACATAAAAAACAAGCATATGTTTAGGAAAAATCCTGAAAAATCACAATATAAATTTTGCACTGATTATTCCTGAATGGTGTTTTCATAGATATTTATGCATTTCCAATACATTCTCCTGGATATGCTAATTATTTTACAGTTACCATGTATTGCTTAAAAAATATTTTTGTAAGTTTTAGGTGTACAACATTATTATTTGACATCTGTGTACAGTACAAACTGATTACCCCAAAGGTCCAGTTACTGTCTATCACCTGTAATTGAACCTCTTCACCCTTTTTTCTCACCCTGCAACCCCTTCCCCTCTGTACCCACTGATTTGTTCTCTGTACCTATGAGTTCTGTTTTATTTTGTTTGTTCACTTTAAAAAGGATTTCACGTATAGTGAAATCATATGGCATATTTTGTCTTTCTTTTCTAACTTATTTCACTTAACATTATGTCACAAATGGCCAGATTTTATTCTTTTTTTTTTTTTTTATGGGCTAAGTAGTATTCCAGTGTGTGTGTGTGTGTGTGGGGTAGTGGTAGCGCTGCCACAAGACGTTAAGGCGCCACATCTACTTTATACATTCATTCATCAGTGGACATTTATTTCCATTCCTGTAAATAATGCTGCAGTGAATATAGGGGTGCAAATATCTTTTAGAATGAATGTTTTCATATTCTTTGGATAAATGCCCCAAAGTAGAATAGCTGGATCATACGGTAGTTATATTCTTAATTTTTTAAGGTGTCTCCATACTATTTTCCATACAGCTGAACCAATATACATTCCCACCAATAGTGTATGAGGATTCCCTTTTCTTCATATTCTCAGCAACGCTTGTTATTATCTTTTTGATAATAGTCATTCCAACACGTGTGAGGTGATATTTCATTATGGTTTTTTGATTTGAATTTTCCTAATAATTAATGATGTCGAACGTCTTTTTATGTGCCGGTTGGCCATCTGTATGCATTTTTTGCTAAAAATATCTATTCAGAGCCTCTGACCATTTTTTAATTGGGTTTTTGTTGTTGTATTTGAGTTGTACAAGTTATTTTTTAATGTATTTTAGATATTAACCCCTTATCAGATTTACAATTTGCAAATATCTTCTGTCATTCAGTAGGTTCAATTTTTATTTTAACGATGGTTTCGTTTGCTATGCAGAAGCTTTTTATTTTGATGTTGTCCTATTTGTTTGTTTTTGGTCTTGCTCCCCTTGCCTTTGGAGTCAGATCCACAAAATCATACCAACTGCAAGATGCTGACTTACTACCTATGTTTTCTTTTAGGAACTTCATAGTTTCAGGTATTCTGTTCAAGTCTTTAAAGCATTAGAGTAAGTTTTGCTATACGGTATAATATAGTGGTCTAGCTTTATTTTTTGCATATAGTTGCCTAGTTTTTCCAACACCATTTATTGAAGAAACTATTCTTTCTCCATTGTATGTTCTTGGCTCTTTTGTTATAAATTAATTGTTCACGTATGGGTGGGTTTATTTCTGTCCTCTCAGGTTGGGTACATTGATTTGTGTCTTTTTTTTTTTTGTACCAATTGACCTTACTGTTTTGATTACTAAAGCTTAGTAGTAGCATTTGAAGTCAGGGAGCATGATACCTCCAGCTTGGTTCTTTTTCGAGATATTTTGGCTATTTGGGGTCTTTTGCAGTTCTATACAAATTTAGAATTATTTGTTCTAGTTCTGTGAAATATGCCATTGTAATTCTGATGGGGATTGCATTGAATCTGTAGATTTCTTTGGGTAGTATGAACATTTTCATAATATTGATTCTTCCAATCCATGAACTGCATCAGTTTTCCAATCATAGAAATAGTTTTATAAAAAGGAATAATTATGTGATTACAGCTATACTTCTGTTATGCCAAAATTTGTATAGTACACACACACTTACACTCTCTCACACACACACACTTTGACATATTGTCTGGATCTTAAAAAATAGAGTGACTTTATGTAGTAATTGGGACTAATTATCTCCTGTAGGTCTGAGAAGTGTGTTCTTTTTGCCATGATTTTTAATGCCAACCAATTTACACCTAGGTCCTCTACAATTGATCTTCTGGGCCTTTCATGATATAATAACACTTTAGAATTTTCTCAATAGTGTGGCTCTTTAATCTTTTTTCATAAAAAGACGGAAATCTTTGTCTATTATCGAGTGTTTCAGCGTTAACCATTTGAATTAGTGGAGGAAGAGGGTAGAGGAACTATCACAATTATGGGAATAGGAGCTGGATGAATAAGAGGCTGTCTCAGCTGTTCATGAGGTGGAAAACAATGTGATTCACTAACCATTCAATTTATTTGTACTCTTCCTGTTCATTAGTCCATGAATAGTATAAACTGGGTAAAACAACGATTCAGAATTTTCTTATCAGTGTTCATTCAGCAGGAGGAATCTTGAGGTCCCATGGTTTGTTTTACATTTTTTTTTCCTTCTCGCATCAATGATAAATTAGAAAAAGTAATTAAATGCTGTTGGTAATAACTTGCTTGTTGCACCTTGAAAAAGAATGTAACTCATTATAGGAGACTTGATTGCCAGGTTTAGTCTCTTTTTTTCTCATGCGCTCACCTGCATGTGCACACAAATATACTACTAGAAATTTAAACAATGTTTTGCTAATGAGACAATAGCCTATATCTCCTAAATCTTATAGTCATCAATAATGCAACTATTGTTGAAATATTATTAAAGAGATTAGTGTTATTAAGCTCTCAATATGGACTGGATGCTGTATAACCTATTATACATGAATTACTGCTTGTTGATGGCTTTCAATATCCATTTGCTAATATAATAAGTAACAATTTTTTTATAATTTTATAAAAGAGTTTAATTTTTCATAGCTTAATATTCTGTTTAACAATTAATGGAATCACTTCAAAAATTCTGTTTAATTGTGTCAAGATTTAGTATTTAAAAATTTATAAATAATAGAGTTATTTTTAAATTACAGAGAGCAAGAATAAAGAAGGAAGGTAGGTAGGAAAGAAGGTAGGAAGGAAGGAAGGAAGGAAGAGAGGGAGGGAGATAAAAATTCTCTACATAGAATGCTCTATCTAAAACAAGGTTCTGCATGTATTTTTTGTTTCATGATTTAATTGAAAATTGAACTGAAATATGTTCTCTTTCTAAAA
>NW_024349800.1:8879086-8983493 GCF_902729225.1 Pteropus medius | reverse complement strand
GTGTGTGTGTGTGTGTGTGTGTGTGTGTGTGCGCGCGCGCGCGCGCGTGCGTGCGCCACATCTACTTTATACATTCATTCATCAGTGGACATTTATTTCCATTCCTGTAAATAATGCTGCAGTGAATATAGGGGTGCAAATATCTTTTAGAATGAATGTTTTCATATTCTTTGGATAAATGCCCCAAAGTAGAATAGCTGGATCATACGGTAGTTATATTCTTAATTTTTTAAGGTGTCTCCATACTATTTTCCATACAGCTGAACCAATATACATTCCCACCAATAGTGTATGAGGATTCCCTTTTCTTCATATTCTCAGCAACGCTTGTTATTATCTTTTTGATAATAGTCATTCCAACACGTGTGAGGTGATATTTCATTATGGTTTTTTGATTTGAATTTTCCTAATAATTAATGATGTCGAACGTCTTTTTATGTGCCGGTTGGCCATCTGTATGCATTTTTTGCTAAAAATATCTATTCAGAGCCTCTGACCATTTTTTAATTGGGTTTTTGTTGTTGTATTTGAGTTGTACAAGTTATTTTTTAATGTATTTTAGATATTAACCCCTTATCAGATTTACAATTTGCAAATATCTTCTGTCATTCAGTAGGTTGCATTTTTATTTTAACGATGGTTTCGTTTGCTATGCAGAAGCTTTTTATTTTGATGTTGTCCTATTTGTTTGTTTTTGGTCTTGCTCCCCTTGCCTTTGGAGTCAGATCCACAAAATCATACCAACTGCAAGATGCTGACTTACTACCTATGTTTTCTTTTAGGAACTTCATAGTTTCAGGTATTCTGTTCAAGTCTTTAAAGCATTAGAGTAAGTTTTGCTATACGGTATAATATAGTGGTCTAGCTTTATTTTTTTGCATATAGTTGCCTAGTTTTTCCAACACCATTTATTGAAGAAACTATTCTTTCTCCATTGTATGTTCTTGGCTCTTTTGTTATAAATTAATTGTTCACGTATGGGTGGGTTTATTTCTGTGCTCTCAGGTTGGGTACATTGATTTGTGTCTTTTTTTTTTTTGTACCAATTGACCTTACTGTTTTGATTACTAAAGCTTAGTAGTAGCATTTGAAGTCAGGGAGCATGATACCTCCAGCTTGGTTCTTTTTCGAGATATTTTGGCTATTTGGGGTCTTTTGCAGTTCTATACAAATTTAGAATTATTTGTTCTAGTTCTGTGAAATATGCCATTGTAATTCTGATGGGGATTGCATTGAATCTGTAGATTTCTTTGGGTAGTATGAACATTTTCATAATATTGATTCTTCCAATCCATGAACTGCATCAGTTTTCCAATCATAGAAATAGTTTTATAAAAAGGAATAATTATGTGATTACAGCTATACTTCTGTTATGCCAAAATTTGTATAGTACACACACACTTACACTCTCTCACACACACACACTTTGACATATTGTCTGGATCTTAAAAAATAGAGTGACTTTATGTAGTAATTGGGACTAATTATCTCCTGTAGGTCTGAGAAGTGTGTTCTTTTTGTCATGATTTTTAATGCCAACCAATTTACACCTAGGTCCTCTACAATTGATCTTCTGGGCCTTTCATGATATAATAACACTTTAGAATTTTCTCAATAGTGTGGCTCTTTAATCTTTTTTCATAAAAAGACGGAAATCTTTGTCTATTATCGAGTGTTTCAGCGTTAACCATTTGAATTAGTGGAGGAAGAGGGTAGAGGAACTATCACAATTATGGGAATAGGAGCTGGATGAATAAGAGGCTGTCTCAGCTGTTCATGAGGTGGAAAACAATGTGATTCACTAACCATTCAATTTATTTGTACTCTTCCTGTTCATTAGTCCATGAATAGTATAAACTGGGTAAAACAACGATTCAGAATTTTCTTATCAGTGTTCATTCAGCAGGAGGAATCTTGAGGTCCCATGGTTTGTTTTACATTTTTTTTTCCTTCTCGCATCAATGATAAATTAGAAAAAGTAATTAAATGCTGTTGGTAATAACTTGCTTGTTGCACCTTGAAAAAGAATGTAACTCATTATAGGAGACTTGATTGCCAGGTTTAGTCTCTTTTTTTCTCATGCGCTCACCTGCATGTGCACACAAATATACTACTAGAAATTTAAACAATGTTTTGCTAATGAGACAATAGCCTATATCTCCTAAATCTTATAGTCATCAATAATGCAACTATTGTTGAAATATTATTAAAGAGATTAGTGTTATTAAGCTCTCAATATGGACTGGATGCTGTATAACCTATTATACATGAATTACTGCTTGTTGATGGCTTTCAATATCCATTTGCTAATATAATAAGTAACAATTTTTTTATAATTTTATAAAAGAGTTTAATTTTTCATAGCTTAATATTCTGTTTAACAATTAATGGAATCACTTCAAAAATTCTGTTTAATTGTGTCAAGATTTAGTATTTAAAAATTTATAAATAATAGAGTTATTTTTAAATTACAGAGAGCAAGAATAAAGAAGGAAGGTAGGTAGGAAAGAAGGTAGGAAGGAAGGAAGGAAGGAAGAGAGGGAGGGAGATAAAAATTCTCTACATAGAATGCTCTATCTAAAACAAGGTTCTGCATGTATTTTTTGTTTCATGATTTAATTGAAAATTGAACTGAAATATGTTCTCTTTCTAAAACTATAAAGAAGAGTTGCTGTGCTATTTTTGCTGAGTAATAGAAAGATGAATTTGAAAACAGGCACTTCGTTATTTTGGAGTACAGCATTGCTGATATTAGAAGCCACCTAGCCATATTTTCAAGGAAGAGAAAATCTAAATGTTAGCACCCCTATCAAGAGCAAAAGAGCATCTAATAACACTCAGCTCTCCAACCATCATGAATGGCTTTAAGTAAGTTTTTTAATCTACTGGCACTGCTATTTTTCTATGTATTTTTAATCTGTGAGTCTTTTAGCGGCTTCTCTGATCGAAAATGAAATGCCTTGGGTCTTATTACAATGGTCTAGTGATGTCTCATATGGAAACAATCTCTCGTGTAACTGTGATGGATTAGTGTTGTACACAAGGCATGTAATTATCAGCACACTATGAATACTCCTCAGTAGTAGAGTCACCTCTAAGGTATTGATTTAATAGATATCTAATGAAAAGCATTTTAGCAAAACTTCCATCTTTTCTATCTTCCATCATCTTTGTTTTAGAAACTTAGTAATTATTTTAGTATTCCTATTCTTTGAAGTGAATAAAAGACATTTAATAAATGATAAACTTCTGAATTAAGTCTTTTAATAATATTCTGGTCTATTTGACTTTTGACTAAATATAATACATGGGTGCAGTTTTTTCTATTTGCTTATGGTTATATTGAATATAGTGTGTGCCTAATAAGTATTGTGGATGATAACTTGGTAAATGTTGACATCATCTTATAGAGTTGATGCTAATAATACATCATGAGTAAAAGTAATAAAAATGATATATGAAGAAAAACGTGGCAACATAAGTAGAGTGAGAGTTGCTTTTTCCCACGTTATGCATATGTCTTAATTTCCTTTTTTTAGCTTTATATTGATAGAGGGAATTGAATTAGTCACCTTCTCTCTAGGCCACATGAATATTAGGATGAATATTATAATGTATATGAAATATTTTGATTCATAGGGTAATTGGGAGATAGTAAGAACTAAGCAGTCAATCTTCTGGCTTAGAAAAATGGAAATCGAATAATCCCACATTTGATTGTACCCACTAGTTTCTACCTCATGCCAAAGGCTACTGAACTGACTTTGAATTATTTTCCTTTAAATTGCTAAAGTCCAGTAGAAAAGTTAATATGTCCTAAGCTATATCTCTGGGACCAGAAATTATTGCATGAGTCGAGTTATCACAACCTGGACAATGCATATTCAGGTAAGGAATTGAATGTTGCAACTAGATCAAGGTAATCTATTAATAATAGAATTCTAACAGGACACTCATTAAAATATAAGCAATCATCCCAATCTCTTAAATGGTATTTTATCAGTCTGGAAGCTATAAACATGACATTTCTTCAATGTCATTCTTTTGACTTCCAGGTGTATCTATTCTGATTGGAGTTGGCGTAGTGCTGTTATCCACAGTGCTGCTGTGCTCTAAGTGAGGATGGCATCCTGTCTCTCAGGCTCCTCAACTAAATGGATTAAGCTTCTAGTTTAGCTTCGAGTTAATGTTTCTGAGTCTCATAGTTTGGAGTTTGAATCCATATTCTATATTAGCTGAGGGACTTTGAAGAAATTATTTAACCTTTCTGTGCCTTGGTTTTATCTTAACATAACAATCATTGCAACAATGATGGTAGCTGACTTTACAAAAAATCTGAGTTTAAATCGAAATAATGTTTGTAAAGCTCTTAGTACAATGTCTGCTAGTTAGTAACTCTTCAAGAAAAATTCACTGCTATTGTAATAGCTATTTTAATTAACCCGATTAACTTATTCTTCAGATTTTTCTTAACATCAATTAGTTGATAGTTATGTAGCTTGACAAAGTAACATCTAAAAGGATTTTACATTCATTGTCTTTAGGAAGAAATACATGTAAATAACCAGTAGCAATACAAAGCTGTTGACAGTTGATAAAAAAGAGCTAGATTAGTCTAGTAATAAAGGAAATGGTCTTAGAAGTTCAGAATGGATGGAATTTGCCGTGAGAGAAAAGCAAGTGCAGAGTGAGAGCTAAAGGACTTACTAAGAGAAAAAGATCAGACAGGATACATAAATGAGAAGAAGTTTAACATGCTCATAAATCAATGAAAAGCCCTAGATTCTTAGCAGCAGGGGAGGATCCAGGCTCTGTGTGATTTAAATATTTTTAGGGCTCTCTTTAAGGCAAAGAATACAAATTAATTGTAAGGCCTTCCAAGAGGCCTGTGCAAATGAGAGGCCTTGAAGCTGATGTGTTAACTTCGCTATAAATCCACATCCATCTAACAAGAGAAGTATTTGCTAAGTGTAATGAAATGACTAAGTGGCCTCAAATTATGGACAGCTCAGAAATCCCAGACTAGAGGTTTAGAAATACGTATTAGGACAGTGATTCTCCAAGTACAGTTCCAGGACTAGCAGCATTGGCCTCATGTAGGAACTTGTTAGACGGGGAGATTCTAGGGCTAACCCCAAACATTCTGACTGAGAAATTTTCAGACCATGAGCCTGTATTTTAACAAGCCCTCTTGGTGATTGCGATGTACACTTAAATTAGAGACACTGTGTTGGAAGATAGACTCTGAGCCACCTGTAATGAAGATGGGTTAGGTAATGGCACACTTCGAATAAAAGGGATTTAGGCACATTATAAGTATTCAGCATTGGCTGAATTAAAGGCAGATAAGCAAGTGATGATGCTGTCACATTAGCAGGTGTACAATGCATATAAGAAGTTATGTAAGAATAAGGGAATTGACTAAATTCGATTGCTACATGTCAAGTGGAAAAGAGGTTTATTTCAGGATGAATCCAGGTGTCCAGATTGCTTTGAAAAACAACAATGAAAATAAGAAGAAGTTGTTTGCTGGAAGAGAAGATGGGATTTATGGATGGGGGAAGGGTTAAAAATTTTTGTTTTAAATATAGTTAGAGACTAAGACTAAGATAAGTTCAGTGCATGTTATAATTTTTTTTTTCAATTCTATCCTGAAAGGGTTTCTTATGTCCTAATTTGACCTAAGGACTCATCCCAGACCGAAATTGTCATAAACGAGTGTCCCAAGGAGGGGAGAGAGACCTTCAGCACCTGGGCTGCAGTTGGCGATGCAAAGACACAAGACTAGATGAAGGCAGAGGCTTGGCTTCTTTAGATTCGTAGGGTCTTCTTCACCCTTCACACTACAGATGAATTTACAGCAGAATTAGTGATCTAAATAAAATGGGAAAGAGGAGGCAAATCTGAAGATGAGCAAACCATAGAACCACTCAGAAGCAAAGAAAATGAAGTCTGAAATTCTACAAGAGCATAGGTTTTCTTCTCTTGTTCTCTTTCACCATTTATAAGTAAAATGTAGAACAAGAGAAAAAGACTGACAGTTACGCTACCTAGAGTTGTGTAGCATTTTATATTTTCCTCCAATTTTTATTTTTAAAAATATATGTTTTATTTTATTCTTTCAGCAATCCCATGATGTAAATAGGGCCAGTTTTTTATCCTTACTTTTGAGATGAGAAGAGGAAGGCCCAGAAAGAAGAAATGACCTCTATCAGGTTAAAAAAAAAAATCTATTTTGAACATTCTGACTCTGGAATATCAATGAGATATCTGAGTAAGGTTTCTAGTAGCCAGTGGGCTAAAAGGGACCAGAGCTGATTGCAAGCACTGGAAGCATAGACTTAACGTATTTTCTGGATAACAGTAAATAATACAAAACAATATGCAATTACATACCCTCTTCACCCCACAAAAAATAAACTAACAATTTTATAGATTGTGCACTAGCTGATTTCTTCTTGCTCAAATTGTTTACATAGAAAAGAAATGCGATACAGTTCTTTTCCCAGTGGGTAGTTAGTACTTAAAATAAACTCTACTATTGGTTATAGTGCTTTTTACTTTCCAGTAACTTTGAATAGGCTCTAGCAATTTTAACTGCTATGAAGAATGTAAACAGAAACAAAGGATTTATTGAGCACATTCCATTATTTCGTTCTATATTATTATGGTTTTGTTTTATTCGCTTATTCCAAAATCTACATATTATATCCCATGCTGATTGGGAATTATTCTAACTTTAATAAAATCTGCCTATTTTATCTGTACTTTTGCAGCACATACTTAATAAATACATTTGTGTTTTATAATGGATGCTAATATGAATGGCGAAGTAAGCTCCAATTAGAAGCCTTCTCTTTGTATATAATCACACAAGACCAGAAACATTTTTCATATACCAGTTAATTTCAAAGCAGTGATATAATTACATTCCATGTCTTTAATGGTGTGAAGTCGATATACTCATTACTACCCCACCACTCTTAAATTGGCTAATTTACATGTTAGAGAAGAAACCTGAGTAAAAATGTTAGCCATAGGCACAGAGACTTAGAGGTGCATAGGACTTGAGGCTTGTCACACAAATTGTTGATCAGCAACCTGAACATAGCATAGTAACTTTTTGCCAAATGAATGAATGGAAGTTATTTATTTATTTTTCTCTATATATTCCATGCTCCTAACTACTCAGAATAGTCAAGGAGAAAATAGTGAGTATTTTCAATTATTTCACAAGTGATAATAGAATATAATTTCTAAGCCAAATTAATACAATGTTTTTTTCTATTCAGAAATTTAAAAAATAATGTATTAATATACTTTAAATTTGTAAAATGAATAAATTAATATATTAAAATTAATATATTGAAAATTAAATATTTTTAAAATCCCTCATAATTCCACCATTTTATCATCATTACTGTTTTAACTCATCCTTTTCTGTTTGGTCTTTGTGCCCAATTATAAATGTGTTTAAGATTTATTATCTTGATGTACAGAGCCCATTTGTTAATTTTAACTGAAAATTTTATCTTAAAGCGTTCCAAAAGTTTTCACGTTTTTACTATTATTGTTTTGATGGCCATACACTATTTAATGTAATAATAATGAACTGATATTTTAAAATATAGTTAACCATTTCAACTCTTGTCATAGATATCACTGCTATAAAAAACTTTGGAGAATAGCTCATTCCACTGTTATAAAAATTAGGAAAATTTTTCAGGAAAGGAGATTTCAGAATAAGTTTTGATGCTCTCTAGAATATTTCAATGCAATGTGTTCACACACTGACAGTATTGTTGAAGGTTGAGTACATATAAATGCTTTGGGTCTTGACACTGAGGCCAAACCAGGATTAGATGAATTTCTTCCTTTAAATTTTTTTTCCTTTGAAATGATATCATTTCCTTTTGAAATTTAATTATATAGTTAAAAATATGTGAAATTATTTTCCTTTAAAGTTATAAATATTAATTATAACTTAAATATAATGTATAGTTATGTATAATAATCAAATATATATAGTAATATTTATCACAATAGGAGCTGAATAAGTGAAAATTACATTCAAATTAATGATCCTAAAGAGATGTTCTTAGAATAAATGACCTTAATCCATTTTATAAATCTAAAATATCCTATTTTTAAATATATCCCTTCACTAATCTTTTCTTCTAAGTCATTGAGTTTTAAATGATGGTCTAAGGGCCAGTGTGAAAGAAACTGTATAAAATCACCAGAGATATGGCTAAAAATACTTATTTCCAGATCTTACCGCCCAGATCTTTAGAGGTTGCAACTTGGGAATCAGTATTTTTAATAAGTTCCCCAGGTAATTCTGATAATTTCAGGCAGGATTCAGAGCCTATAACCTAGATTACAAGAGACACCCACTCAATTTCTATTTCAGTTTTATATTTCTTACATCCCTTCACAGTCCACTTCCATGCTACCAATACACCTCATATTCTTAGGGCTAAGACTTAAAGTATTATTATATGTCTCCCTATAAGATCTAATTTTAGTTTTATTATTTAATGATGTCTACTACATGGAATGTTTGAGGGAAATAAAAAGTGCACTTAAAGTTTTAAAGTTGGAGTGTTAAGGAGATGGATAGAGGAGTTCTGAAGACAGAGTAATAAATAGTATAGATATAGTTGCACAGAAAAGCCCATCTAGCCCTGTCTTTGCCTAGGTTTGCTTCTAGATGAACAAACCCTCAAGTTGGTAAACCAATGATTTAAAGTGAACTCAAATAATAAAAGAAAGTCTCCTCACTTCCCCACATCAATTTTCCCTTTGAATCCTCTTTCTACCATTTTTTTAAAAATAGAGATCTTAGTTTCGAGAATGTGAATCTTCTACTTAGTAGGGGAAGCAAATAGATGTTCCTGCTTAAATATGTCTGTGATGCTGCTTGCCTTAGTTTTTCAAATTTCCTCCAATCTCCCATGTGAAGTTTTAAACAAGAAACACTTGCTGCACAATCTCTTCCCTTCTGTGTCCACCTCTTTCCAAAGGGGTCCTTCTTTAATGTCTGCTAAATTACAAAAAGAAGGAAAAAACACCCCACAAATAATTTGGAAAATAATATTTACTGTTAGATGGACCACTTCAAAATACTCTTTCTTCTCCCTTAGATGTTGATGTGCGTTTAGAGATAACTGATTGAAAATTGGTTGGATGGCACTAACAATAACAACAACATCAATAATAGGAAAACACCTACTTTTATTTGTCAGGAATAGCGAGACCCTTATGTAAAAGATTTCATTTAATCTTTTTTTCAAATTCCGTGAATCTAATATTATTTCCCCCTCCCCCTACTTTATGCTAAGGAAATTGAAGCACAAATAATTCAAGAAACATCTTCCAAATCATACATTTACCAAGTAAGAGAACGAGAATCCCAACCAGCACTCCATAGAAGCCTACAGTCTACTGCTTACTGCCAAAAATTTTTAAACATATTTGCTTTAAAATATGTTCTATGTAATAAAATGCTTGTAACAAAGTGCAAGGTATAAATTTCTTCTTTAAGAAACTAATATTTTGTGTGAACATTTCAAAATAGTCTAATTAATATATAGTATTGTGAAAAGTTTTTCAACCTGTAATGGGGCTTTTACCCATATGCTTGCACTCAGCAAATAAATATATCAAAGAAAAAAAAAAGTTAATTTTTCCCTCTATGACCTACTCCCTCCTACCAAATAAATCAGAGCCCTGATAACCCAGCACTGCTGAAAAGGCGCATTTTTCAAAGGCCTTTTTCTCTTCTCAGTTTCTCAAAGAACTTCATCAAAACTAATGGGACTATAGAGAAGATTTATCGGAGTCTCGGTCAGGTCTGTTAGATCTCCCTTGCACATGGGAACAGGCACATTCATCTGCCTTCCCTGGAGACTAGTGGAATAGAGAACTTATGACAGATATTATGCTTATAAAGAGACTATTTTTTTAAATAAAGGCTCTTTCTTCCTATGCTATTTTCTAATAATGAGAAGCAATCATTAAAATAGTTTCTGTAAAGTGTTATTTAATTTTGTAGTTATGATGGATAGACCAGAGAGTGAAATGTCTTAAGAGTGTATCATGACTAATTTTGCAATTGGGATAGACTCTTTGGAAGTATATGAAGTAATGAAAGTTCCTGCCTCATACTATATTGGTTCTCTTTTAATTTTTATTTAAATAATTGAATGTGAAGTTCCTAAGTATATTATAAGTTCGGTAATGTTAAGTCTAGATAATAATATGTGTGTCCATCAGGGGCTCCTTATGATGAGGAAAAGTTTGTGTAGATACCCTCAGATAGAATAAGAGATTAAAATGCAAGAGTAAACTTGTCATGATAGTTCTTTAAAATAATATGATGATAATATATGTTACTAATAAATATACTACAGAATAAGAAGGTAAATCAATTGAATCTCGTTTTTTTTCCCCCTCATTTCTTAAATTTAAACTGTTGTTAAAAGCTCAGTATAAGAGCTGCTGGTGGGAGTGTAAATTTGTGCAGTCTCTATGAAAAACAGTATGAAGGTTCCTCAAAAAATTAAGAGTAGATTTACCATGTGACCTAGCAATCCCTCTTCTGGGCATTTACTCCCCAAAATTAAAAACACATATTTGTAAAGAGATATATATCCCTATGTTTATTGCAGTATTATTCATAATAGCCAAGATATGGAAATAATCTTGTCCTTCAACAGAAGATTGGATAAAGATGTAGTACTTATATACAGTGGAATACTACTCAGCCATAAAAAAATGATAAAATTCTGCCATTTGTGACAACATGGATGGATCTTGAGAATATGCTAAGTTAGACAGAAAATAACAAGAACCATATGATTTCATTTATCTGTGGGAATAAAACAAAGCAACAAATGGACAAACAAAACAAACAAATTCATAGACACAGGCAACAGTATAGTGGTTACCTGAGGAGAAGGGATGGAGAGAGGACAAAAAGTGTAAAGAGGGTCAAATATATAGCAATGGGAGAAGGCTAGTTTCTTGGTGGTAAATGCATAATGTAATATACAGATGGTGTGTTATAGAATTGTACACTTGAAACCTTTATAATGTTATTAACCAATGTTACTCCAATAAATTTAATAATAATAATAATAAAAAAGCCTAGTGTAAGGAGCTAGAATGTGGATGTTTTGGGAATAAATGACTTTTTAGAAGTCAGATAATACCTTTGTTGCAGGAAAGTTATTTGTGAAACTACTTTAAAATAATATAACAATACTTCCAATAATAGATTCTCTCTATCTAATGGAATTCTAAATGTACACTACCTTATATGTGTATGTGAATACACTTAAAATTGTGAGAAAACTCCATAAATGAACCAGGTCAATGAGTTTGGAAGACTGTGGAAAACAAGCCCGGTAAAGACCAATATAATGCACCATGTAGTTTCATAAACTGATGTACAGCTCTCCTAAAAACATATCTGTGAAAATATGGTTATCATATGTAGCATTAAAACAACAAACAAAAAATAAAACAAAAATAGGCACCTTTCTACACAGGAACTAGAGAAAGGCCCGGAGGTAGATGGCTGAAAATGAAAAAAAAATTAGATAGACTGAGAATTAATGGACTGATCAATATCTTACTTTCCAACACCATTCATAATATTTTCCATTAGAGACAAAAGTAGCATAATAAACCTGATAATAAAAAGTATAGTCAGATGGCAAGTGAATAGAAAGAAGTTCATAGAAGATTAAACTCTCTCTTAGGAAGGCTAACTTTGTTTCAGTGAAAGTTAAGTTATGAGTAATTAAATTTAGCACATCATTACTTCTATTTGGAAACCAAAGAGAGATAATCAAAGGTTTCTAAAAATGGATAGTTATTTTCTTAAAAAGAGAAAATAAATAAAGAATGCAAAAACTGGATATCTTAGATCTCTAATTTATTGTTAAATCATTTCAAAAACAGAATAGTGACCTTTATAACTGACTCACTACATTAAAAAATGTAGTCTTGAACATATTTGATTACCATTCTAACTCAGTACAAAATATGGTTTCATGTAAACACCTAGATGATACATATTTTGACATAAATTTTAAGAATTTGTTGTATCTTTTTGTCATTTGAGTTAAATTAGGAAGATATTGAAAAACGTATGTATTTATTATAGACAACTTTAAAATCATCAGTAAAATCTGTTAGTGTAAGTTTATTGACATAGCAAATAAGAATTTTGATAATAAATGTTTCTCTTAATGATTGCTGTTTCCATATTCAGTGATTGATAGACCGTGGTTTTACATAAAACTAAATGTTTTGAATCTATTACAAATATTTACCCCCCAGGAATTCTGAAGATAAAGACATTCCACAAGAAATCTAACTTGCTCACTTTTTGTACTAAAGTAGTTTGGTTGTAGCTATTTCTGGGAACAAGGCAAACAATTTCCTAGCATTATTTCAAATAATAAATATTTATTTCACCAATGATATAATACAGGAGAAACCTCCATTAATTTGTATGGGAAATTTGAGGCCTAATAAATAAACTGACAAATCTTCCTGACAATAACTGAATTCTTACAAGCTTCTTGCAGAGTAGTCACCTGTATTGATAGAAATTAAAACTAGGAGAGTAAGACATAAAAGCTTAAAAAGCTTAATATATCAAATGCCTCCATGATTTTGGAATGGTTCTTAGTTGTCTCTGGAAGATTCTTTTTTGAGCAGGGTACCTGGGATTCACTATTACCATAGCACACTCTCCTGTCCCCTTCATCCCACTTGGAGTACACAGCCCGTCTGTTCTTCCTATTTCTTAGATCCCATGTTGCTCTCTCTCTGTCTTTCAGTCACAGCCAAACTCTAGTCTTAATTAAACCAAGGGGATTGACATTCTCTCCTAGGTACTTAGAATGCTGTACCAAGAGCATTCTCAGACCATGCCAGCCAGGGAACAAGCCACAGCTTTTCCCATTTTGGGATTTCTCTACCCTTGTTTTGTTAGCAGTAAGAAACAAACTAAAATTTGGATTCCCAGCAGCACAGCATAGATCCTACTCTTGTCCTTGTGTCTTGTAAAATATTTTTTAGGGACATAATTTTTAAAATTTTATGGTCCAAGTTTTCAATGTTTTGCACAGTTTAGAATTATTTTGCTATCTTTTTCTAAGTAATGTGGTTAGCAGAAACACAATAATTGTACATTTGAATCTTAGTTCAAACATCAAATCTCTCACTTTAAGTGAGTACAATGATTACAAAAACTAGCTTATCAGCTCTATAGTTGGAAAATAAGCTTTTGATTGAGATAGACTTAATTGTGTGTGAAATTTATTAGTTATGTGACTTCAGAAAGATATTTTGCCTTTTTAATTCTTAATCTTTTATAAAATGTGAGTAATTATAAAAGTTACTCTTCACCTATCATTTTGTAGATGAATAAAAGATATTAAGTACTTAGAAAAATGACATGGTTATCTAAGTACTCAATAAATGCAAATCAATAATAGCAATAAAAATATTTTATATAAATGTTTTTACCACTCTAAAAGTCTCAAGAATTAATATTTTAACCTTTGGTGATTTTTTTGACTTGTGTTTCCTAGCTTAAAGATATTTTAAAATCGTGTGGTAAAAATAAATCAGTCATAAATTAAGTCTAAAATCCACTCTTTAACATGGATAAAAATTAAGAATGTTATTAGTTTCCTACTGTACAAAGAGAATTTGATTCTATTCCTTGTGAAATTTACTTTCTCAGAAATATGATTAAACAGTGAAAATGAAGTTACTTATTTCTTTATCAGTAAGTTTATTTAGTTTAAAAGTTCACAGAATATAGAACAAACTTGCAAGGACAGCATATACTTTAGAAGTGTAAATGGATTTGCTCATCTTCCTTTACATCTTTTTTATGTTCTTCCTTTGCGACTTTCATCCATTATCAGCATTTCTAATATTTCCCGCTGACTCTGAAACCAGTATGTCAACCTTACTTGACATCTCAGGCCCACTTAATTGAATTTAAAGATTAAATGACATACGAACTGGGCCTTGAAGGATAAGTAGGAGTTTTCCAGACTGAGTACAAAGGAATGAATTCTATAGCCTGAGCATAGGCAGAAAGGTAGGAAAGGTTCTTTCCTACCTTTCTGCCTATGCTCAGGCTATAGAATTCATTCCTTTGTACTCAGTCTTTCTGCCTATGCTCAGGCTATGGTTTGGAAAATGCAGCATTAAAGGAAGATGCTGGGGAAATTGCTGAAAGGATGAAAAGGTGGCTGGTATAGATGGCCGGGGACTCTGAGTCTTTCTGAGGTGTTGATGGTTTATCATTATTATAGTCAATAATGATCGATTGAAGTCTTTTTGTTTTGTTTTATTTTTAAATGAGCTTTAATATGATTTTTCTCCCTCATCTCTCAGTGAATGAATGGGTAAGTTTCTTTTGGATATGACCTAATTTTCAAGTTCTAAAAATTGTGATCCAAGACTAAGTCTGTGTTATCTCTTACAAAGAATATTTAAGAGCCTATTAATCATCTCACATAGCTCCAGTCTCATCCATATCTAATCTAATTCAGTTGCCATTTCAAAGCACAGCTCTGTTTCTGTTACCACACTTGCCTTCTCTTTTCCCCTTCACCTTGACTCTAGTTAAAACTTAAGTCTTTTTCAATTCATACCGAATTTCCTACAAAATCTTTACATTTGAATTCACCTAAGTTTTTAGCTCTTTCCACCATGATTTTACAACAAACACACCACTTTCCAGCTAAATGGGACTGTTCACATTTGGACAAGTGTACTTTGATGATACTGTAAGTTTGCAGATACATTTATTTATTTAGTATTTTGTACGTGTGTCTTTTCTGTGTCAGTTTAGTAGTAGGCTCTTAAGATAAGTACTAGGCTATTTTCTTCCTTAAAATATTCTTTCCCAGAACACATGCTTATTAAAATTCTTTAAGTCTTTGTTCAAATGTCACTTTCTCAATGAAGCCTATCTCACTCACTTATTTAAAATTATAATCACTCATTCCCAGAATGGGCACTTCAAGTTGCAACTAACTAACCTCCTCTGCTTTTTCCTTTTTTCTGAGCACTAATGTTCAAAGTATGTTCTATATAATGACATATAACTTATTTATTATAATTCTTGTAAATCGTTTGCCTTCACTGATTAGAATGTAAGATCTGCAGGGATTGAGATTTGTGACCATTCACCAGTGTATCCCAACTGCCTGGAACATAGTAATATTCAGTAAAATGTCCAACTAAACAGACACTCTCAATGAAATTTCTCTGAGGACCTAAGCTACAGTTCATATGGCACCCTTCTTGTGCTTCTTAGATAAACGTAATATTTTCCTCTGCTATATCTTCCTAATAAATAAAAAGCAGTGTGAAGCTAGAGAGTGTTGTTAGCGTATTTGTACCTTCCATAGCATTTAGCCCATTAGCAAATAAGTGTTTACTGAAAAAAAAAAAAATTAGGATTACAAGCTGTAAAGTAATATTCTATGAAGATGTTTTTTATCTTTTTTCAAAAATTGTGGCCCAATAAAATAAGCATTTTGTTCATTCAGACTCTTTTAATTTGAACTCAGTATATCAGAGCATTTTTAGATAGCAATAATGTGAATGATCTGTTCTCTCTGATCTGGTTGAATATGTTTAATATAAACTATTTTCCAGTCACTTTATAGAATGAGACTGAACTCTTTCTGGAAAGAGAAGAGTGAAAGAAGCTGTAGTGTTCGTTGCGGGAATATGCAGTCTAACACTGAAAACCATCTTTATGTTGCAGAATAAAAGGGTCGAACTGAAAGTAGTATTGAACAATTCTCCTAACTTCCTAACCCAACTCCAAAACTTAAGGTTTGCAAATTGGTTATAGCTGTTCCTTTCTGTTTTTAGTTGCTGTTTTTTCCCCCAGCCAGAGTGGTAGTAGACACATTTATGCACCAGCACTCAAACAGCCTCTCACTGCAGGTGCATTTACCATTTGGGGAATGTGCTGCCCTTGTTTTCTTAGCCTCAGCATTTTCAAAAACCTCACTTCTCCTGTGGTGCTTGTGAATATATCACTGTCCACCTCTTTTGCCTTTTGTATTTACCATTGTCTTATGCTTCAGCATTTCCGATGCCCTTGAGAAACCATAGCCATGCTTTAAATTTGAAAGAGTGCCAGCTCATTTAATCAGAAGGAGTTTGAGAGGCATGGATGAATTTATTCTATCTAACATTTAATAAAAAATAAATTAAAAATGTGACTTATGCTATGACGTGCTTAGCATTACTCTTCTAGTTTTAAATTTGAGAGTTGTCAGCACCCTCCCTGGTCTGGAAAGTGACATGTTATCAATCTAGCGCGTCGGTGACAAGGCCACTGATGTCTTCCCAAGGCTCTTGTTTAATAATTAATTTTTCATTGCAGGCATGTTCAGTAAATGGATTACAAAACTTAAACCTGTTTAAAAGGTTTTAGAAATTCATTATTAGTTTTAAAAGATGAATGCACAAATTGCCTATCTCATGATAGATGGGGCATACCAAATATAGGCGGGGCCTAGGTAATTTTAGTCTATATTTATATATTGCAAGAGTAGGGAATACAGTTTTGTAGAGAATGTCACAGAATCACCGAGGAAGTGATTCTTTTCAAAGGAGGCTCAAAAAGGGAGATCAGATGACAAAATGGTTCTTTGAACATTTTCATCTTTTTTCTTGCTCTCAGAAGTCCTCAACCACCAAGTCTCTGATCATGTTGAGTGCTATTTCTGGAGTCAGTATCCCAGTTCAAGTTCTTCCACAGAATAACATTATGATTTAAAGTAAAGGGAATATTATCAGTTATTGCATCTTAATTTTCTTGATTAAATTTTAATGCCAGTCAATTAAGCTATTATTTTCAACTCCAAACCCACCACCTTTGTGACTCTGGGAACTGCATTTCTCCCTGGCCATCTGGCTTCCTGTAGGGTTCTGCTAGTAGAGCACGCTAGAGGGAACTTGGCTGGTGAGGGAGGGGAACTGACTTCCTTCTTTGTTGTTTGGTTTTGTTGTTGCCTCAGCAATGGCGCATTACCCTGGCAGCAGTCTTTCCCTGGTTTCAGTGCCTATCCCACACCTCCACCCCAATCCTGGAATTAGTCTTATCACGCCCCCTTGAGTTACCAGGCATAGGCAGGTAGTGTCCTCACTTCAGATTCTCTTCAGAAGTCTGAGTGCCAATTCTGTGGGGCCCTCTGCCAGGCTTCTCGTTTCTGAGAACTCCAAGCTCTTCCCTTTTTTGTCCTAAGTTCTATAAGTATTTGATCCTTTCTACAATTATTCATAACCACTTCTCTTAGTGTCTTTTATCTTTTCTTTTCTTTTCTTTTCTCACTTTTTATTTGCATCTTTAGTCTTTTAAATTCTCTCTGTTAAAATAATGAGTACGATTTGTGTTTTCTCAACTGATCCTTGGCTGTTACAATCGTCACAGGCCATAAAAATAAATTTAAAAATAGAACTAATTTGTCTCCAGCTTTTAAAAGGACTCCAGATAATGGAATGATTGATTATATAAGTCTGATCTCTTTCGTCTTAGGGCATTGAAAAAAATATATATATATAATTTTTTTTTTTTTTAATTATAAAATCAGAGTTCTTAGCAGGTTACCTCACAACTTATTTACGTATTGATTTGCTCTCTCCCTCTCTTCCCAGCTTTCCAACGTCTCTCTTGCATTTCAAGTCCAAATGTGGAGAAGGACAGTAGTATGACAGTGGCTACAACTTTGAGAATCTTTTTTCTTATTAACTATTGTATTAATGAAGAAGTTGGCTATTGAGACTCTCTGGTCCTTACACTCTCAGAGTAAATGAAGAGCTCTTACTTCACATTAATACCTCAGATTATACTGAACAAAGGCTATGTCGGGAATTAGTCTAACTTAAATCTTTTCCCCAAATGAAATTAAGCTGAAGACATTAGCTACAAATTTTTCTTTAGAGAAGTTAGAATTATTGATGTTGGTGTATTTTCCCATATTCAGTATATAAAGTAAATACCAATTAATTTAGGAAAATAAAATCATTTCCTTGGTAAATCATTGTTGCATTTATTATATATTTATTCATTTTTAATAGCTGTTTTACAGATATCTACTATGTATTATTTAACATACTAAACACCTATTGAACATTTTTAAAGAGAAATTCTTTGTGGAATCACTTTTTACTAAATAATAACTAGTGTAAGCAATATAAACTAAATTATTTCAGTCTGAAAATTATTGTTGTTCTCACCAGAGTTCATTTCATAGGCAATCTAAATTTTAGTGTCTAAACTTTAATGTAAAACTTTTTTTTCATATGGTTCTGTTTTACATTTTAGCTATAGCCTATTTTGGACTGTTTACTTATTTATTTTGAGTCAAGGATTTCAGTGATCAGAGACTTTATAGCTCTGACTTACATCCTCCTACAGATAACTAATAGGCAAGAATAAAGACATACCTTGGCCCTAGAGGGTACTTGATGAAATTCATTAGCTTGTTTTCTCTGCTGTTCTGTGTTTTGTCTTTTGGGCCATGAATTTTTATCAATTCACTTTGTTGATGTGACTAATGCAAACTCAGACAGAGCTTTATGTCTGGAATAAGCCATTAATAAGGCAATGTTTTTGTACCAACCTCTGTCTTCAAAATGTATGTCAGGGGGCTATGAGGTGCACTTGCAAGGAAAACAAACAGCATATCTCCTGGCTTGGTGTGGATTTCAACTTGCCTCACTCCACTGGAGGGGGTGTTTTCCCCAATATCAAGCTAGATCCCTCGTTCGTTCTTGAGGCAATAGACAGTGTCTTTTATCCATTGTAACCCACTCCTAGCATATGACATAAAACATAGTAGGTTCTCAGAAAATATTTGATGAGTGAATGTATCAGGAGATGACTGAAACGTTTGTTTTCCTATGGGGATATTTGCTTCCTTTCCCCTCCCCCACTGAATCTCAGGTTATTATCTGCTAATTGATAGATCAAGAGTCATAAACATTTATGTAGAGGTCACTCATCACCATTATTTTTCTAAAAATCTAGAGTTTGTGGCACTGCTTTTCATTGTAAAATTAGGCAAAAACAAAGCTTATTCTATCAACTTATTCTATTAAGTTAAAGTATATTTTATTTAATATCACTCTTCCAATTTGATGGAAAAGAGTGATATTAAATAAAATATACTTTAACTTAACCATCTATCATTTTCTACAGTCTGAAATATTATGGTATGAGACTTCACCTAATAATCAAGTAGTATGCCCCAGTGATTTTTTACATTGCTTCTTTCTCTTGTTTCCATTTATATTTATGCTAGTGAAAATTATTACTATCCTTCATGAAAACACTATTATTTTCCCCCAAGGAAAATATTTTATTTCTTTCATGAAATTATGCTTTTCCTCTGAAATAAAGACTTTATTTGGGGTTTTGTTTTAGTTTTTTTTTGTTGTTGTTATTGTTTGTTTTCAAGTCAACCACATTTTTAATGTTCACTCAAAATTATTTCCCAGGCTTGAGTTCAGGTGAAAATGTTAATGGAATTGAAAAGCAGTTAGTCAATGAAATTGTAATGAATAAATTAAATTTAAGGTAATCTGAAATAATAAAGGATTACTATGTTTATTAAAGAAGAGTAAATTAAAACGATGCTTTTAAAAAAGTGTGTAACTAGAGAAAGTTATTTTATTCTGAAGTCTCTCATGTTTCTACACACACACACACACACACATATACACATACACACAAGTATATTTATTACATTTAGTTTCCCTTCCTAGAGAGTACTCTTGTAATACTGGAGACAGTTAATTTTGGTAAGACAGCATTAATTATACACTTTTGGCTGTGATACACGTGATCAGATACTTCACAAAGAGAAGTTCCCTATCCTTGCCCAGTGCAGCGGGAAAAAATGTGCCTCATGTGCTCTTATCTATTAATAATTTTCAGATACGAATGGATTAGTCTTGAAAAATTGAGTTTACACTGCTAATGTCTGGAGCTCTACCTTGATGCTGTCATATATACAGACAAGTTATGGGCAATGAACAGATAGATTCAAATCACTGTCTCACAGAAAAAATATATATATAATGAACTCTGGTCCAGGTGACACATATAACTGGTAAACTGGAATCAGAGGCATAATTAAAAAAAAAAAAAAGAATACTAACACTGAAAATCTTTTCAGATGGGGGTTCTGGGAAGGAAAATTAATATTAATAACAAGAAAACCAAACTTGATGGAGAAATAATGACAAACCCTATTTTTTTGTTGTTATTGTTTGTTTTTTTCTTTGTTTTGAGAGAGAAAGAGAAGGGACATGTTCTCTGTAGTGGACTTATTCTTGATTGGAAAAGGTACTTCTCTATTATGAAAAAATGGAAATATTTTTAATCAAAATTAGGATGAGTAAGAGTCGGAAGACAGAACTTGTATTGGTTATTTAGTGGATAATGAAAATACCCAATACAAACATACATAAATGTTAGTATTTTATTAGAATCTAGTGTGGAGACATCTACCCTCTTCAGAAATATAAATTTCCTTTGAACATAAATGAGAAATTACTATCAATTTTGTTTGCTACCGAACTGTTTTTTTCTTTCTTTCTTTTTTTTAATATTGATTTCTTCTGGTTCTCTCACTTGCTTAACAGCATTACAAATGCTAAATTTCTCAGAGAAAAAGAAAAGGAGAGGTTGCTGATAGACCATTAAATGCTGTCACTTGAGTTTTCACCAATCCAGGCGTAGCTGGCACTTGGGGTTTACCGTTTATAATTATTTATTTTGACTTGTGAACCTTTATTCTATTTTACCCCTCAAGATTTAAGGACACACATAATTATTATTTTAAACCGCATCCAGTTTAGTCTCATTCACTTAATTATTATCAAAGTTTCATTCACTTAATTATCATCAAAGTTTGTTAAGAAGTTAGAAAATTTTACAATTATAGAAAAACCAAACCAAACCAAAACATGTAAAAAAACCACAACACATTTTCTTCTAAAATAATCAAAATCTTTTTTAGATTAAAACAAAGTTGCCAATACATTTATTATACTGCTATCTCTCGAAAACTTATTTTTCATCAGTCTTTGAAATTTGCTATTCTAAAGTGCTTTATTTGTTTCTTCTAAGGAAATAGCCTGGGTATCTATCGGGATAGTAATTTTCAATTGTTCTACAGTGCAGGTGAAAATGCTGCCAGTCTGAAGAAGTATTTCTCCTTGTTCAATTTTTTATTTCTCCATTGCGCTAATGGCTCAATCTGTTTTTTAATATACTGTGAGAATCCTAGGAAGTGGCTGCTATACCAAGCACATAGTCAATTAGACACTCTGTCACATGAAGTGAGAATGTAAATTTTAACAATAATTTAGATATCTAAAATAATTCACAAGTATACAGGATTTCTAGTTTATTACTCATGAATATAGTGATTTCAGCTGAAGCTGAAATGAAAGTCTTTCTGGTAAAGAGATTGGGTAAAAAGGACTTAGGAGCATAGAGTAATTTCATAAAGTGCTATTTCTACAATCAGGAAGTGGCGTTCATTACTTGATAAAATTAGTTGAAGAATAAATTTTAGTCTTTTTCTAAAATGAGTGTATTTGTAAGAACATAGAAAGCAAATCATTGGAAAGATGAAATCGAAATGTAATTCGTTTTAATAGTGATGATCTCTGCATTAAGAAACTTGTCTGTTACTAGTAACAGTGCGACTCAGTCTTATTTCATAAGGCTTTTTGGGATATTAGTGGGTCAAATATGAAAAACAGTTCTAGCTAATTTTATGTGATATACATAAACTAATTAGAATATGATTTTTTAATATTCCATATTCTAGTTGCTCCATATTATTTCCATTAGAGTTACAATCAGTCTATAATTTGCAACATATGGAATATATATACCAATACTTTTTCACCAAGATCGGGAAACAAGAATGGATCTTTAATTTTTGACCCTCAAAAATCTCTTCTCTAAAACTCACTTATCCTTTCAGTAATTTCATTGTTGCTTAGTGCATGTATCGTGCTCTGACCAAGTTTGCTGCATGTGAGAATATCTTTCAAATGTCAGCAAATTTACACACCATTTATTTGCCCTGAATAGCTCTCCATAGTCTTCTCTGAAATCACAATCAGTTGCAAAGCTCTAGACAAGGAATTACAAGGCCTTTTAGGTTTAGATCACTATGACACTCCCTACTTATACTGAAACTGTTGACAAGTCATTTCATAATTCTGGGCATTTATTTCTTCACCTTTAAGAAAAGGAGGAACAGATAGATGCCCCTATTGCATCTAGCTCTGACATTCTAATTCCACTAATTCTTTCTTCATTCTTTTATTTATATTTTTGTCCAGTTCCTTCATTTGCATTCCATCTGGGGAATATTTTATGTATTCTACTTCTTAAAGCATTTTAAAAGCACTCAGAGCACTATATGGAACAATATTCTCCAATTATGAGAATTCAATAAATATCCCAAAAGTCTGTGTCATTTTTTCTTTCATGGAATGTAATACCTTGTCCTATTTCTTTTTAGAACATAAAACTCACAAACATGCTATTTGGTGACTAGTAAGGGAGAAATTGTGTGAGGACTCTAAATTTTTTTTTTTTTTCATAATATTTTGAGAGTGGAATGGGAATGGGGAAACTGGCAAAAGTGCTTTATGTGAGATTTTATTGTATAAACATCAGACAACATTTGTCTAGTTTGTTTTAAGGTGCAGAATTTTATTTTCATCTTGCACCTTAACCAAATTTCCAGGACCTTAATTTACTTATGTGTGCTTTCCAGTCAGCTTTCATTTCTTTGGAAGCATAGGACTTGACTCAGGTTTTAGAAATAACAACTTAATTTAAAAAATATTTTTGAATAAATACATGGTGTCATGGAGTCCATTCTTAATTCATCTGACATTTTTAAATAAAATCTCAATTGAAAAAATTAAAGCTACTTCTCTTGCTTCAAATCTTGAGTATATTGCCTGGCCTACTTCTCTGGTAATTATTATTTAAAAGAAAATTATATTAAAAAATGTGGAGCATCTTTTCTAATCATGAGGCTGTAGCATCACAGTTTTGTGATTATGCAATTCTTTGCAATATAAATCCTGCCTACCAATGATTTAGTTGATTAAAAAAATAATGAGGTGCATATCATCTGACTCTTTTTCATTTTGTAAATTTATTGGTATAATACACATTATGTAGGTTGTTGAATGTGGTGATTCACTAGAAAACTGCAAAACAAGGTCAAATTGGAATGCAGATGAGGTCATAAACTTTTAAAATAGTCAATAAAACAATTAATGTATCAACTGCATGTGCTATTAAGCAGCAATGTAATGATACCACTGTTCGCACCAGGGTCCTTTGTGTGTTTGTAAACAGGAGAGGAAGCTGGGCTCTTGCCTGCTGCAGAAAATACCAACGTGTCACTTTGGAATCATTAGAAGAACTCTATTTTAAATGTTTCTAAGATGCTCAAAAATACAGATGTTACAAAGCACACATTTGAAGGAATAAAATAGCAACATACAATCGTCAATCACAGCCCCCTTTTTAGTTTAACTTTTTTAAAATTGCAAAGCAGTACATATTTATTGCAGTAAATTTAAGCAAAACTAAAGTGTGGAAACTAAAATTTAAAATCTCTGTCCTCTAATACCATTTGTGGAGGAAGTAGTCTCTGTTAATAGTTTAGTTTCAATTATCCGTCAATGTTCCTACCTGTGATATATATCTACATATCAATATATAGATATAGCTATATAGATTAAATATATACCATGTATAATATATATGCCTGCACCATGTATAATATATATGCCTGTCTCCTATATGTGCATTGATATTATAATAATAGAATCATGCACTATCTATTGTTCTTATTTACTTTTTCTCTATTTCACTCTATCATGTGATTGTTTTTATATTTATCTTGAACATGTTAGACATCGAGAATGAAGGAAATCTCATGGAACAATATACAGCTTAATGTTCTGTGCTGTTGACAATATCTTGCTATATATATTTTAGGCATCTCAAACCATCATGATTTTAGTACCCCTAAAAATCTATTAGCAAATCACTATATTCACTATAGAAATTTTAATAAGATGTTAATTAATTTAAATTCTTAGAATAAAACCAGTAACTGAAGATCATTCCTCTCCCATCAATTGTGTAAATAGACTATCTAGTATTTGTACTTTATATCCAATATTGCATCTTAAAGGTAGAATCAGGTTATCTTAGATTTTTTCCTGCCCTGAATGCAAAAGATTATTCAGTTGCACTTGTTTTGCCATTATTTTATCCATAAAGTGTCAAAGGAAATCAAGGAAATGCTTATGTTCCTGTTTTGGCTGATGTGAGGAAGAAACCTTACCAATAAAAAATAGACAATATGTGAATTTATGAACTTTTAGGTTATGTTCATGGCTAAAGGAATGGATATAGTGGCTATTGAACAGATGAGGATTTATGGGTAGGACTGACTATCATTTTTCTATACACTTTTTTTCTCCCAGGTCGTATAGTGTGCTGCATTGCATTAAAATGGAAGAGCATAATACACTCAACTCCAACATCTAAATGAATACACATACACAACTAAACATCTATTTTTCTAACTTACATGCTTTTATAGTAGATATAAGCCATTATCCATCACCCTGCAGTTATTATTACAGAGCTTGAATAGTACAACAGCTAAATATCATTCAATAACTAAGTAAATTTTATAATCGGTTATGCAGATAAGCTATATTGATGCCTGGTAGAAATATAGCCTGTAAACTTTGATACAGTCCATGGGATGAAGAAAATAGCTCCAGTTTTGTTAGCACCCGAAATTCCAAATAAGCTTATAGAGAAAAAACATGTATAAGATTTAACTATGTGTACCATGCATTTTACTAGGTATAGTTACTAGTTGATAGGCAAAATTATGAACACAATTTAAATATGTAACATAATTATAACTAATTACCTGTGAATGAATCAACATCATATTATTTTAACGATCTTTTAACTTTTTATATGTTATAAATGCCCAAATGCACTTTTATATTTTTCGACAATAAGAAGTTTCATTGCCAGAGATTCATCCTGGAACTAAAGTAAGGAAGACAGAAATATATATCCTTGTCAAGGTAAAGAAAAAAAAAAATGTAAGCCAATACACAAACAAAAAATTTCATCTTGTAATAAGCACCACAAAAAAAGATAAACCTGAGCAATAAGAGTAGAAAGTATAATATACAATAATAGCTAAACAAATCAGGGACACTTTCATGAGAGTATGAGCATTGAACTAAGATCTGAATGATCTAGGCAAGTAATGATTTAGAGGAGATGTGTTTCAGGCAGAAGTAAGTGCAAAAAACCCCAAAGCAGAGACTCCTTTGGCAAATTGGAAGAAAAATGCTGATAGTCAATAAAGCTGGAACAGGAAGAATGAAGTGGAGGGTGTGCTTGTATAGGAGACCTTTTCAAGTCAATCTTTAGGAACAGTACAGAAAATTACTAAAAACATAATTGTGAAAAATAGCATGAAAATATGCAAGTACAGTATTTTACGAAATAATGTATAAGTTGTTATTTTGGTAAAGCAATATTAAAAATTTTTGGTGGAAATAGTTTTGATAACAAATTTTCATTATAGTTAAATTATTCTCTTCATAATTCATTATAAGTAGATGGATTTTATTTCTATGATTTTCTTGAGTCCAACCAATGTGTGGTTCCATTTTAGAATTAAATTGTTTAAAAATATCTTAGCTTTTGTCATATCCAAATAATTCTTCTCTTCCCTTTCACAAATGAGGAAATGAGGGCAGATTTAGTGATTTTTTTCCTGGGGTCCATCAAACAATGATAGGAAGTGCTCTAGTATTAAGTTTCCGTGAGGACTCAGGCCAGTATGTATTTTCTTGCTGCACCGCCAGTGAATCTTAGTTATGGAAATATGCAAGAGGTAGAAAAAATATTCTCGTTTGAAAATGTAGATTATAGATATCTTAAAAGCATATGACAATTTTCATGGGTACTTAATTTTCTGATTTAAATAATTCTTTAAACATCTCTATTACTCCAGCCATTTTGAAAGAAATAGTGACTGATTTCCTTGTTCTTAGTGTTAAGGTGTTACAGTAAGTGGAAATGGAGCTATTAAAGAGGTTTCTCTAAATCCTAGTCTAATATTTGATAAAGTTACAATTTTATTTACATCTGTCTTCACGAAATTTTAAATTTTGTTTGTATGAATATTTGCATAGTATAAATATATAGAAAGGGTCTAAGATTATGTCATAATATCTATAATTACGAGCATGTGTCTCTTGTTTAGTTGGTATTTATTAGTCTATGATGTTCAGGATGAGAACTTTTGCAAAAAGTACCTTTTCAATAGAATGAAATTTTTAATTACATTAGATTACATCAGCAAAAACAAGAGTGAGTGTATAAAGTAAAATTTTATGATTTTTGTTGCCAGAGCACACACTAAACTCATGTTTTAATTTGAGAATATTTTCAAAGCCATCTGCTGCATCTCTAGTAATTCTGAGAATGCAATCAGTTCCCAATTACCTTCTCAAAAGAAGGATAAAGTGAAGCAGTGAGTAATCCAAAAACTATTTATATTTGGCTAATTATCTTTTACTTTTTTTCTCTCGAAAGTTTTCTCATACGTATACCTAACTTCTCACATACTCACTTTCTTTTCGCAAATTAGAAATGAATGAAACTTTAAACTTTTTTTTAAGTGACCCAACTCTCCTGGATAGTGAAGGAGAACAAAACATTCTATCTTAGTAAATACTCTGCGAATTTTAGTCTACAAAGCGACATTTTAAAATTTCATAGGTTTGCTTTTTTCTTTAAAGGTAGTGACCACTCTGAGCATAATCTGTAGCACCAAAGGAAAGAATAATTCATAGGAATCAGAAAACATTCTATTAAAAACCATGGGGTATCATTTTTCTTTTTCTTTTTTTTTAGGTGAAGCAACCCTTGGTTAATCACAGATTGCAAGGACTTTGTCAGCTTACAATCCCTTATTTTTTATTTTTTACACCTACAGCACCTGGTCTTCCTAGGTGGTCTACTATCCAAGTACTAACCCAACCCGACCCTGCTTAACTTCCGAGATTAGACAGGATCAGACTTGTTCAGGATGGCAAGGCCGTAGATGGGGTATCTTTTTTCTCTTTCATTTCTTAGTACATGATTTTAATGGAAATATGTATGTATGAAGAAACACAAATTTGCTATTTTAGATATAGCTCTGTCTAGTATGGGCTGGCACTATTAACCCCAGCGGGATCCTATTCACGATAGCCTGCAGTCCTGTAGGCTACTTCTTAATTTACAGATTTTTGATAACATACAGGAGGTTATAGTAATATGGTAAATATTCTTGGCTGCCCTCAGCATTAAAACAACTCAAACTTTCTCAAACAAACAAACAAACAAACAAACAATATTGTCTCTCCCATCTGAAAGGCCAGGATGTAAAGACTTCACCTATGACTTGATCAGTGTTTCTGCTCCATATTTCTGCCCTTTTCTTGGTTCATCTTTGGTTTATCTTAATATATATCTTCTGGCTAATTTCTCTCATGGTAGCAAAAGTGCTCTGAAAGTTTTTGAACCCCCTCCGTGGATGCTACCTGGAACATCAAGCTCCAGTCCTAGGCTTCCCTCGGATTAGACAAGTTTAGTTTTTCGATTCACCCTGAAACAGTCACTGGTGTCTCTGGATACCATATGGATTGGATTGTCTCAGGTTTGGGTTATGTATCTGTCCTTAAACTAACCACCATGTAAGAAGTATGGTAATGTGGATTGGTAAAGAAACAAGGGGCCAGGAGTGGAGTCATTTTTCCTAAAATTTGATGTATGACTCACAAAAATACCACATACTATAATTTCATTAAATGAGTAGGAAACAAATAAAGTACTTTTACAATGAGAATGAATGTAGAGAATTATTTTTTGTTGTTTTTGGTTAAAATAGTTTGCTAATGGATATATATTTATATATAATGTTATATTTTTAAAAGCACTTCAATTACCATCAATGCTGTTATATTAATTTTATCATGAGTGACAGTTTTATTTCTCAACAGTATTTTTATAAATTAAATTTTTAATGATGACAAATTTTTATATTTAACATGAATATCAATACTTATACAATGTTTAATATTGATATTATTTAATACAGAATATATTAATTATATAGCTTATTTTATATTAATATTACTTCAATATGTTAATGTTATAGAATGTTTAATATTCACACTATACAATTAAGACTATTAGAAGTGTGCTTTTTCATAGAAGTTCTATAACTATGAACCAACTATTAATTGTATTTTAGCTGAAAGTATCTGCTAAATTCTGTTTCTGAGTAAATTCTGCGTAATTGGTGGCATTAGGATTTCTAACACCTTAATGCCAACTAAGTTTATTAATTCAGAAAATATTTATTAACCTCCCCCCTACCCCATGTGCAATATGCAGCCCAAAAGCAGTGTGAAGAAACAGAAAAAAAAATTCCTTTTCTCACTGATCTTACATTTTATTGGAGGGAGACAAACAATAAAAAGATAAATAAGTAAACAAATAGTGTATCAAATGTTTTTAAGTTCCATAAAAATAAATCAATCAATAAAGCAAGGTGAGTGGATAGAGACCAGTGTAGTGGGTGCAGATGTGAATTAGGTGAGTAAAGAAAGACTGATAAAATGAAATTTGAACAGAGATAATGAATGAGGAAGAAGGAGGCCAAGAAGGCACTAGGTTCGTGGGGAGAGGTCATTGGCAGCACTAGTACTAATGTTCAGTGTTTGGGGAAAGAACAAGTGCTGTGGCCAAATCAGGAGCTCACTTGGTTGGTTTCAGAAGCAGAGAAGGAGATAATTATGGGAAGAATTTAAATGTTGAGGTCAGACAGAGTCAGCACGGTTTAGAAATTTGTAGGAGGTCCTTATTCAGACTTCAGATTTTATTCTGAGGAGGGCAGCTGTTGCAGATTCAACATGAAGGTGACATGATCTGATATTTTAAAAGTTCTGTCTGGGCTGTGCGTGAGAATAGGCTATGGGGGGCTGTGCTTCATGTTTTATACTTAAGCATTTTTGGCTTTCAATGTATCACTTACTGTTGTAGCAGTTACCCATATCATCTCATTTAATTCTTATAACTCTGGGAAGTAGGAACTTTTACCCCCAATTTACACATTAGCCCATGACATTATAAGGAGTTAAGTAAATCTGGTGCTAAAGCAGCAGAGCGAGGGGTTATAGCAACATGCTCTTCAGACTATAAAGCCTGAAGCTGCAGCCACAGTATGGCTTTTTATCATGTACCTTTCGGCCTCTCCTATATAGTAGATTAGGGCCTGGTTAACAGTGTATTGGCCCAGGGTAGTGCAGATTTAATTAAGGGACAAAGGCAATAATATTTATTTTAGTAAACAGTAACTTTTGGAAAACCTTTTTTTTAAAATAAAACAAATCAGAAGACTATACAAGGCAAACCTCTTATCAATTCTGATTATCCTTATTAGTTTAGAATTGTTTTTTTCTTAGAGCATATAAAAATTGGAAAAAATTGCGAATTTTCAAATTATGAAATAAACTATGTTTACCTGTAGTTAAATAACACAAAGTTAAACATAACTATATAATTATGCAGTTGTAACCTAAAACACTGTATGGCATACGGTGTCTAGATCATGCTTAAAACTAGAAAATAAAATATAATTATTGAGAGAGCTAATAAAATATTTTTATCTGCATTCTTCTAGTTATACACTAATAAAATTATTAGACTGTGTTATTTAAGCCAATTACTATTGTCTGTGGTTTAACTCATCTCAGAAAATATACTATCTGCATCAGAGACAAGGGGAGGAAAATGCCATGATGCTCACCTCTGTCCAGCTACCTTTTCAATGAAGCAATACGTACCTTTTTTTTCACATCACAGTTATGATTGCAAACATGCACTCATGGGTGGGAGGGGTGAGAGATACATAGCTAGGCAGACAGACAGACAGACAGACAGTCTCTGCAATCATTTTGTAAATACATATACACATTTTTGCATGGATGATTATGTATATATGCATATATTATATATGTGTGTATGGTGTAGTCACATAAAAGGTTAAACAACTCTTTCCCCCCCAAATCTCTTACTGAACATAAAATTATTTTTTAAATGAGGAAAGTTTTTGACATGAATTATTTTAACTAAAGTTGAAGGAGGTATGTTCTTACTTTGAAAAACTCTATTTCTGGTCTTCAAAAGTATATATATGTATGTGCTCAGATAACTATTAGGTAATTGAAATGCCAGTGGTGACTAAGGCATTTGGTCTTTCTGAGTGATTTTTTTGGGTCATCATTTTGACTTCTATTGACTGTCACTAGCAGAAGTTGGAATTGAATTTTTTTAGAGAAATTTTAAATATTCAGATTAAAACTAATATATATATATATATCTTCTGATGTGTTTATATACATAAAACAAATATATAAAAAGAATACACACACACACACACACACACACACACACACACATACACCCAACCATAACAGTTTGTGAGTGTCTAGTATAATTGGTCATGTACTACAAAGTTGAAAATCCCTACTGCATAAAAATATGTTTGAAAAAACCCTTTTTGAAAATCACTCTTTCATGCCAATAAAGACATTGAAATGTACTAGATGTTGTGAACAGATGTACATTCTTCTACTTAGGCATTTGGTCAATTTATTCACGGAAAAACTGAAAGGGAGAGAAATAGCATAATGACTACAGTAAACATTGAATAGTGAGCCAATGATTTTTGAGTGTGTCTAAGATCTCATTCAAACCTTTCAACAACCTGTGAAGTAGATTGTTGCCATTTTAAAAATTAGGAAACTAGTTAACTTCCCTAAAATATTTTAAGCATAAACCTGTCTGACCCCAAAGGTATGGTTTTCACATCACCTAATTTAAAAGCAATTATGTGAAGAAGGGAAGTATACCTTTCAGAAAAACCAAAGCGGGTATAATGTTTCTATTTGATGTGTTGTAAGCAAGCAATAAAGAAAAAAAAATTGCATTTACCCTATTTGATTCATAGAATGCAAGAAATGCAAAAATGAACCTAAATTTTCTGAGAAAGACTGAGAGGAAACAGCAAAATCATTTGTTTCCTAATTATAAGTTTCTACACTGAGTGGGACTCCCCTATCAGTGTACTGCCCTTGTCTTGGAACTTTTATAGAAATCTTAATTGATAAATATACTTGTCTCTTTTTATGTTAAGATACCTTTTATTCTCTGATAACTTTCAGTTTTAAAGTTTCAATAATAATGTCTTTCATGAATAAATGTAGCATACAGTGGAACATGCAATACATTTAAATGTTCACCGAGACCAGGAGTTTGCATTGTTATTAATAACAATGCTGTTTATAAAATAATTTTGTTGAAATTAAGGAACAAATATTGCTGGGAGGATTGAAGAATCCAAGTGTGTTCTTTTCCCCCAGATTTTCTGTTTAAAGCGTACAGACTCGCTGTTTATTTACAAGAAAGTGGTTCTCGCAGCTAGCCGGTTTAAATAGAGGTGGCAGAAATAACATGACATTTCTTAGGAGGGGGTGGATGGGGTGAGTAGGTGGCATGGTTCTCCTTCCAGAAGATCCTGGATATAGGTAGTGCTGGAAGACAGCTTTCAAATATTTATATATTCAATCAAAACAGAGAAGAAGGCTACTTCCAATTCTACTTTTATAACTAAATATTTAATCATAATGTAAATTTTATATTTTAATGCTTATGTTTACTTTTATATACTTCGTGTAATTCTGGCTTTTTTGTATATCTTGGGAGCACATTCTATAGGAAAATGTATATTCTGTAGAAGCTGATGTAATGGATTCGTTATTTTATTGTTACTGGTAGATAAATTAGGACTAGCTTTTTGTTATAAATCGTCTATGTCATAAATTTTAGTTTAATGTTCCATCTTATTTTTCAACTTTACCATTTCAGTTTATTTTAAAATTCTTAATAATGTTTATAATTCGCATTATGACAAATCAAGAAGGTAGATGGAGATATATTGCATTCAGTAAGTCACGAGTTTTAATTTATAGAATAGCAAGAATCCTATTAATAAGTTAATCAAAAGAGAAGTTAAGAATTCAATAAGGACAAATTGGATCAAGTTTTAGAAAAGTAATTATAATAGTAATAAAAAAAGCCTTTCTGAAGCATATTTGTTGAGTATCATTTACTACTTGTTCCCTTTTTATGTCTTCGTCTTATTTTACCCTATTATGGAAATTTCTTTAAGGTCAGTACTTTATATATTCTGTTAATAGGTTTCACAACCAGTATATAGCACATATTTAAAACAGACCATTAATAGGAAAGACACAGAGCTTAGTGTAATAAGCATTGTACAAAGGCCGACTATGATGGAGCAAATATAGCTTACAAAACAGCTTGGAAACAGCATGTGTTTTTATGAATTTTTTGTTTGTCTTTGATCTACACTGAATTTCATTCACTCTAATGCTCTTTACTACTGAAAAGGTTTTGCTAAAATATTTCTTCGGCAAATATTGATAAAGTACCTGGTGAGTGGCAAAAATTAAGCAAAGGTTTAGATATAAAGTAATAAAGCATATATAAACACAACTTTTATGATTCTTTTAATTTAGCGACTATTATAGTTTTAAATAAGTGATCATTCAAAGAAATATATGATTACAGATTGCAATAAGCTTTATAATGGAAAAATTGAGGAGATGAGAAAGGGTAAAGTAACTCACTTTATATCAAATCAGGAAAATTATCTTATAGGAAGTAGTATTATAATTGAAATCTGAAGGATGGATAGAAATTTCTAGAAAATGGAGTAATGGTTGAAGTGGTTAGAAACCATAAGGATATGTAGACCAAGATAATAAATATTTATCTTATTTTAAATTAAAATTATTTTAGGTAGAGGAGTATGTAATCCCTTTATACTTTTGTAATGTTACCCTCACTGTGTTGTATGAAGTGGACTTGGGCTTCATCTGGATTGTAGAGGTGAAGAGGGTTTGTGTGTGAGTGTGTGTGTGTGAGTGTGTGTGTGTGTGTGAGAGAGAGAGAGAGAGAGAGAGAAAGAATATGTGGTGCAGTCAGGTTCGCCTCTTGTTGGATTGAATAGGGCTGGTGAGAAAGATGGAGGTTTGAAGAATGTCTTCCCCTTTAGGAACATGAGTAACTGAATAATCAGTATTGCCATTTCTTGTGATGAAGAAATGAGGTACAAACTAGTTGTTGGCAGTATCAGAAGTTGAGATAGCTAGATATAAATGTAATAGATCTAGATGTAAAGACATAAATGTGTGTATTGGTATCATTGATTGATTAATTGAAATTGTTTAATGTGGATATCATCGCCAAATGAATAGCATTAAAAGCAATGGGAATAGAAGGCATCACCTTGCTGAGGAAATAGAAGAGCATTACTGCAAAGTGAGTTATTAAGAGATTGAGTAGTCAGTAGTTAAATAGAAGAGAATTATATAAGAAAGAAAGAATTAGAGACAGGCAGAGGGATAGGAGAAAATAACTAGCAGTCTAAGAGAAAGAAAGAAGGAGAGAGAGACTTGGGAGGAGTAGAGATTCAAGTATAACATGATCAATTGTGTAAAATAAGCACTGAAAAGTATCCATATGATTTGACAGTCATAGAGGTTTTAAAAATATAGTTTTTGGAGTTATAAGGGAGGAGATTTGATTAAAATTGACGACTCAAAAATTTCCAGCATGATTGAGAGAAAAGTCGATGGCAATTTAGTGGAAATGGTGGAATAAAATACTATCGTTTGTGTTTGTTTTGAAATGAGAGTCACTGCAGAACACTTGTATGTTGTTAGAATGACCATCAGGGAGGGGTGCTGACGATTCAGGGAAAGGTGCCTTCAAAGACAAGGGGAGGTAGATTGTTTCCAGAACACATGGTCATATCAGCTTTTAATAGAAAAAAAAAGATATATTTCCACCATTGTTAGTGAATAAGATGATGGAAAAGATAGATTCAGGACCATGTGGATTCATAGACTTTTTTTGATACAATAAGAGGCAGTTTCTGCCAAATGGCTCTTAGTTTCTCAATGAAATGTGATGCAAGGCCTTGCTTGTTCATTGAAATATACATAAGTTCATTCCGTTACAAAAGGAATGGATCTAATTATAAGAAAGTTTGCCTAGAGTCAATTTTTACATGAATTGCAAGTCTATACCGCTCAAAGACAGTGAAAAGTCCAAGACTTGTAGTTTTATTCATTTATTAGGCTTTAACTTTTTGCTCTGATGAGGACATTGGATATCAACTCAACAGTTTAAACATGTAGTTAAAAGAAAAGAGTTATTCTTCTCTAAACAAATGCTGATAATTTTACATAATTCTTTATAAATAGAAATGTTTGTTATTTATAAATACAAATATGTATGGTATATTAGTCCTTCACACACACACACACACACACACACACACACACAAACACACACACACACACCCCACAGAAGTAACCTTGCAGAAATTGCAATAACTTTTATTTTGCAGAAAGAAGTCCATATTGTTGTTTTTATTTCCCATATTTGGTTTGCAGAGCAATTTTACCATAAATATGTTATAAGCTCTATCTGAAAATTATCATTTAAATGGGCTTTTGAATTTCAGCATCTGAAAATAGGTCTGCTGTTTCCTCGTGGCTAATGATAGCAACCATAACATGACCCAAAACTAATAAAAATAATATAAGACAAAAAAAATCTGAATGCATACATCTAAATAATTATTTCTATATTTGGTAAATTAATCTTTAATGTTAGTTTAATGAGAAAAGTTGGACAATTTAGGGTATTTTTTCCATTTATATTGTGAAAAGTTTTTATGGTATTTTACGAGTTCAACAGATATAAACAAAGATTAATTTAGCCTATTTTCACTATTATTGACATCTTTGTGGATTATGTGCTTCCTTCGAATATTGCAATTTTGCCTTTAAAATCAGAATTCTTTTCATTGTAGCATAGCAATTTTCAATAGGAAATCTGGTGGCATGGAAAATCTCCAGTGAGGACATCAGTTCTCACCAGAAGCACTTTCTCCCAGCACTCCTTTCTGGTAGAAGCTGGGCTCCTAGTGGAAATGATGCCGCTATTAGGATGATCTGAAGTACTCTGGAGAGAGACCTTCTGCTCAGTTACCATTCCGGCTGGAACCTGCTATGACAGTTGTCAACAGTGCCCTTTCTGATGTTTCCCAGTTGTGTTCCATTTAGAATAAGTACTTAAAGAGACACCTGCTAGGCAAGCCAGAATAGAGAAGCGGCATGGTTCTGGCAAACATATGTAGACAATAATATCCCTTTCCTACCTTGGGCAATAACTTAATAAAGCCTTTAAGACAACAGAATCTTAAGTAGTCATCCTTTTTGTTGTTGATGAGAAGGAGGGAGATGAATACCAGCATCAAAACTTTCTTTGTGTGCCTACAGCTGTGATCTGGGCACTGCCACACTTTCCTGCTGCTATGACTCTCTAGCCATATGCTGCCGTTTAAAGTACAGCCTATGATTCAGGCTGCAACCTTGTGAAATTGGCATATAGGCTGTCATCACTGTGCTCCAAATGCCCGACAAGCCAGAATTTTTCTTCTTCCTATGAAGATTAGACAATATCCTCCAAATGTCAATCATATAGATGGCATATATTCTAAAGATATAAGGAGAGGTATGCACTTCAAGAAGAGTGAAGTTTATTCATTTTCTCTTTAGGGAAAAGTACAAAGAAATTTATTAATAGAATGAGAAATAAAAAACATATATACCCTAAACCTATTACAAATTTTCAGTGAATAACGAAAAATGATACTCCCAGCACATCATCTATATATGACAGATTAGGTATTTGGATCACTGGGGTTGGGCGGACAATGGTCTCCCTTTTGGAATTTGGGAAGTGTTGAAATGGAAAACAAAAATGAAAAATTAGGTTTACGTTTCCAAAAGAGACATTTTATGTTTTGTCTTTATCCTCAAGAATTATAAAATAAAAACATGATAGTGCAGATGGATCTACAGATAAAAGTAAAATAAACTCTCTTTACTCCCCCAAATGTCATATTTGTTCTTTTTCTATTATGTGATTACAGATAAAATGTAATATCCTGGACTGGATATAGGTCATAAAAACAACAAATGACAATTTGTATTCTGTTTTCTCACCTTCCCTGACTTCCAGCTCAAAGGGACTCGCCCCTGACCTTAGCACTGTGTGCCTTGCCTAAATATTGACTCCTCTCATCTCTATTGGTCTTGAGCTGTGTTGGGTTTACTTAATTGCCACTCCCAGTAAAATATAGTATGCATGGGAATAAGGTGTGTTACTTGCCTAGGGGGATCTGCAATTTATTCATGAAGTCAAAAATCATTTGAAATTCAAAGAATTATTTTACTGGTAAAATTCCAGGCACTGAGAGGATCCATACAGGAAATGAGTTTTAGCCATAGGGACTGTATATGTAGTTCTCCACAAACATTGCATGTTAGAGCTGCCTAGTGGAACTTTAAATGCATCACTAGTTTATGTGTTCCTTAAACTGAGTGTTTTATATATGTATTCTATACAGTTCTGTCTGTTAATTCTTTATGATGAATAATCAACATTTTCCCCACAATATTTAAAACAAAAAAAGTGGGAAAAATAATTGTAACTGGAATGTAATTTGCTAGTGAAGCGATTTTAAGATTGAAGGATATTCATTAGATTGATTGAAGCAGACAGTAGGCAGTAGTCACTTTGCACATTTTTTTTTCAAAGGACATATGAAATATCTCCTGTATCACTTTGTGTACATGCCTGAGCTTTTAGAAGGAATATTTTCCTCATTGCCTTCTTTCTCTCTCCCAATCTTAATTCCTTATCTTTTTTTATGTAGCAAAACTCACCTCTTATAGACTGTTTCATTTGATTAACTATCACACTGATTACTGAATTGCTCTTTCACACAGTTTTACTTCGAAATATATTGCTTTTCATTCACTGTAAAGTCGCTTTTGGAGGGGGATGATATCATAGCACTTGGTATATAAATATATTGCCACTTACCATATCTTATTGCAATTATTTTATTTCTTCTATACTAAGATATTCCCAAGGTCAAGTACATTGTTTTTGTATTCCTGGCATCTAGTTATCTAGTTCCTGGCACATAGTGTGCACTTAATAAAGGTTTGCTGAATGAGAACTTTCATGAATATAGAGATGCTTGTTGAGTGATTCTTTAATTTCTTTGTCCTCTCTTCCACCTGCCTTTGTTTTTCACTGCTCTAAGATATGTTCAGCATTGATTAGATTTTTAAAAATTTCTCATAAACAGCTTTCAACTTCCTAAACTTCCTAAACAGTAGTTATTCCATATCAGCAGAGGGGTTAAATGCATGCCTCACTAGTTGGATGCCCTTGGGCAAGGTATGTAACCAACCTGTGCTTTTGTTTTCCTACCTGTAAAATGAAAATAATGATACCTATCTACCTAATGAGCTAGTTTTGGATTAAATGACTCCACACATATAAAACACGTAGGACAGTGTCTAACACATAGTAAGCGTTGGTCAATGTTAGTAATTATTATTAATTCTTACTTTAACAAAAAAATAATCCATTGAGATAATTTGATGATGTTAGAAAAGATTGTCTGTTCCTCCCCTGAAGAATTTGTATTTTATCGACATCTCTTCCGCTGAGAAAACTTCATGATATCAGAAATAAGTCTAATTGTTATAATTCAGTAATTTGAGGTAATTTATATTTCTGCTTTCTGTAGCATGGCCTAGTCATGTCTCTTTTGTTTATTATAGTTTTTATTGATTTAAACAGAGATACTTTATAGGCATTCATCATGCTAGTTCATGGTGAAGATACAGACTTTTTAATGGAAATTTTAAACCCACAATTTTCTTTTATTAGTTTAGTACAATGATTAATATTCTCAAAATAAACAAAGGAGTAAAAGCCTAAGAATCTCTAATATCTCTAACAAGACAGGCTTTTATTAGTGTCATATCAAAGTCATTTAACCACTATGTGGTTAAAACTGTCTTATTTAAACCAGGTTATGTCACAACACTGTTGCAGATAAGGTGAATAGTTCACACTGTACTGCATGTTCAGTCTCTCATAATTAAGCTTCACAATATAAAATTTCACTGTAGAGCCGCTTTAGACTCTCAAATGGCATAAGACCTGAAAAATCTCTACATGTGCAATCTGTCAGTTATGAATGGGGTTTGTTTTCTGAATGTATGATTACAGTCAATTGTTTGAAATTAGAAAGCTGTATTACTACAGAAACAATGTTTTTAAGAAGTTAGGAGAACAGGCTAGCCCACAACCGTTTGCCTGGAAATTACCTTAAGAAAAAGTTCTGTAGAATGTTACTAATATATTCCCGTTATATCAAAAAAATGCTTTCATAAGTTCATCATGGGATGAAAAGATTGTCTTTCCTTCAACTCTTGACTATAATTTCCCTGCTAGTTGTCCAATCCAATTTCTGTACAGAAGGATTTAGTCCTCCCTCACCTCAAGCCTACATGGTATAGCAGAAAGTTGAACAGGGCAGGCGTTAGAATGACTGAGAAAGGGATTGTAACGAGAGAGGGAGGAAGAGAATGGAGTTGATTTAGGGAGAGAGAAACGGGATTTGTTTCCTACAGTCTCACAGATACTTCTTTATATCCATAGCCTCCAAAGTGAGTAGCATGGTCCCCAAGGGGTAGTTGATATGATACATCGTAGTGGAGGAAAAAAAAATAGAAACTCAATGTAGTTTTTCTTATAGAAAATGAAAATTGACCTTCTAATATTTAATATGTGATTGAAACTTCATCCCATAACTACAGTCGTTGCAGTTATTTATACCTTCGTGAGGTGTTCTGCGGGAAGAGTGGTAGAACCAGCACATGGGGAGATAACAAGTGGTGTCCTTAGTCACACATTCGCTTTTGCTGTAATGTCTCAAGTTCCATGTTCACTCTGTTATGTGAAATAACAATTATATCATTCTACTATAAATAAACTTTCAAATGGACAAAACACAAAACTGCTAATGGAACCTAGCAAACATCAAGAAAATGACATTTCTACTCCTAGAATAAACTTTACATCAAATAGATTATATTTTCTAAACTGATGATCTCTCTTATGTGATAAGAAGTCATACAAAATATTGAAAATGTAAAAGATATTTGAAATCAGATGTTATACTGTCTATTGTTAGTGATGCATTTTACCCTAGGTATTTATTGTGCCTCGATAAGCTAACAGTGTAAATAGATGGATATAATTGAAAATGGATAGTTATATGTAATAAATTTATGTTTATATCTTATTTTTTAAACTGGTTGAAGCATACAATTAACATAGTTTGAAACCCCTGGCCTAAACCACCATCCCGTCACCTCTTCGTTTTTCTTTGAGGACCTCCACAGCAGGCTGTCCTTTCCTTTTCCACTGCTCCACCTTATGGCTCCTGAGTACGGTTTCTCTCCTTTTGTAGCTGACTGTGGGACACAACCCAGTCCCATGCGCATTTGTTTTAATAAAACAGCCATGGCGTGGTGTCTTGTTGTTTGGGGATTTGCTTTGGTTCTTGCTTGTAACAACTTACATCATGAGAAGAAATAAAAAAAAAAGAAGGAAATTGAGATGAACTTTTAGATTTCAGAAGGACTAAAGCAGTATTTCAAAAGATACCATAGCTTTTTGTACTCGAATGATGAGAATTAGGAAAAGAGGCAAGTGGTGAAAAGTTGCATGCAAGGACTATGCCCTGGGGAAGCCACAATGAGGAACAAAATTTAGAGCTCCTCAGAGGGCTAATTTCCCCAATAATACTACAATTCAGTGAACTAGGGCCTGAATCAAAAGGTAGTAAAGTAGAGGTTTTAGGGAGTGGTTACAGCCAGTAATGTTAATATCGATTGGAAAAAAGATGGGCATACTACTAAGAAAAAATAGGGAAAGAAAGTTCTTGAGGCCACTTGTCTGTTTACCTGATACCAGACAAATTTTTATATTTAAAGCGTGGACAAAGAAAAGAAGGTGACCAGTTTTCTAGCTTAGCTTTATTTCCTTGTCTTATTTTATTATTTTAAAGGAAGGTTGCTAGGACAGTATAAGTCATAAAACTTGTTTCTGTTAGAACTACCAGTGACTCAAGTTGATCTTGAGGTTTTTGTTTGTCAAAATCAGGTTTTGAATTTCTGTATCAATATAGTAGAGACTAGAACTGTGTCAAATCATTCCTGTGAAAAATAAGTGAGAATTTCTGATGGATATTTTTGAAAATGGCCATAGAGCTCAATAACTAGACCGTAAATTAGTGATTTCAGGACTTATTGTAACCTGTGCTCTAGTAGTTTGTGCAAAACTAGATATTGCACATAAGCTCAGTGAGGAGAGTAGCAGAAGCCATTTCTTAAAAATAGGAATGACTACAAACAAAAATTTGTATGACTTAAACCAAGGCCCCTTTTAGGAATCAATACTAAGTTATAGTGCAAGATCAGGGAAGACCCACAAAAAGAATAGGCATGGATGGTACACTTTAGAAACAAATTGTTATTTTTTCCTAGGTTTTATGGCAACTGTCTCATCTTCTTTATTCCACTCTTTGTGTCTGTGATTGTGCTTATGTATTTGGTGGGAAAATATGATTAGTCTGTTTAACATGGAAGAGAATCCCAGTTTGGATATCTTTTAGCAACTCTTTCTAAAAATTAAAACAATTGCCATATGTACTGAAACTGATTTCTTGCATTGTGGTGTGTGTATGTGCGTGCGTGCGTGCGTGCGTGCGTGCTATACGTTAAAGTGGAGTTCTCCATAATCAGTGTGGGATAGCATAAGATTAGGAAATAAATAGCTATAATATCCTGACAGTTTTCTTCCTTGGTATTAAGAATGTTTACACTCAATGGAAGTTCTATACCTAAAACAAAATTTATGTTAAATCAATTGTATTAAGATCATGTTTAATGATGCAATGTTATCTCTTGGTGTAGCACACTATTGTTTAAGGGTAGCCTGAAGCCTTAACTGTAGTGTAATTAGAATGATTCCTTATGAAATGTGAAAGAGCGGAGAGCTGTTTATTTTCATTCCATTTAACTAAAGTATCTTTCACACTCTAAGATCTCTTGGATATATTATTTGAATAGACTTTCCCCATTTTATTATTCTTGTTTTGTTTCTACTCTTCATCAGGACAAGCACATGTTCAAGGACACATCTGAAGGATGGAATTTATGGGCTGCCTGTTCCAGTGTGCATTAGATTTGCAGTCATTGAATAGATTAGTTTAAGCAATTAAAAGAGACACCATATAAACCTTACACATGCATATAATGATGCCAGGAGGCAGTAATGGCCTTGGGAGAATTAAAATCAAATAATCAGAATAAGATTACATTGTGGTTCTTTTTAAAAAATGCTAGAGAGAAAGCATAAACTCTTCCATGCAGTCATCTTTGATCTTATTTAATATTTTTAAAAAGACAGGAAAAATGTGGTTTTAAGAAAGGATTTTTAAGGACACATCAGTAAACATTATTCTGGAGGTTTGTGTTTGGTTTGGTTTATGTTCATTTGCATATTATGAACTGCTGTTTGCATAATAAGACCACTGTTATTTCTAGTCAAGCCATGGATGATTACACATATGAATAACACAATTGTGTATCCTTTGTGATATACATTATTGTAATCTATGAAAGTATCCTGACAAGTCTCTGCACTGAAGACCAGCAAATCATGCTACAGAGTATTAGATGTCAATTCCACAATATTACACTGCTATTTAAAAGGAATAAGATTCTATAAACATAGAATTCGTCTAAATGCACTTCAAATCTTCAGTGTTGTGATGAGAAAGCTGATCTCATGCATGGCCAAAGATCTGGACAACTTAGCCCCCTTTGATCACTATCTATGACTGACACAATTATGCAGTGATTTGCATAGATAAGACGAGAAAACAATTAGACTGAGTAGGCAGCAATTCTGACACTGATCATTATAGGCTAGACAGAAGAATTCAATATAGGCCAGTCTTTCCTCCCCCCACCCCCCCCTGCCCAAGTAAAGACACTCAGAGACTTGTTGTAACCATAATGTAGAAGAGGGGAGAGGTGGGGAATAACATAAACCTCACTGCCTGTAACACTCTTGCTACCATCTGGAAATGTTAAGACCAGTCTCATGAGCCAGAAGGGATCCAGAATGAGACCTCGGGAGAAGAAAACTGGACATGTGTGAGAAATGGAGCTAAGCCTTTTTTAACTCCTTAATATTTCCTTAAGGGCCATAAAAAAAAAAAGCCTCTTGTGCTTGTCATTCTCAGTATGTGTATAACTTCAAATAATACCACACTTTTTAAGAAATTATTTTTTAGGTTCTTCTGCAGTGAAAATTATGTGAGAGTAATAATCATCACACTATCTCTAATTGTTATGCATCTAGCTTTTCTGAAATTCTAATCAGAGTTTCAAAAAGCATCAACCTGGAAGAACTTCTATAAGTGTCAGAAAATCTAGTTTTCCTTTGCAAGAATATCTGAGGCAGGTTTGATTTTCTACTTCCTCTCTTCAAAGTCTCTGTATAATTGAAGAAAAGAAAAACAAAGAATTGGGTCTAGAATGCTATCTTAATGGCATACCTATATACATACTTTGGACACATAACCAGGAGCTAAAATATCATAGTTATCAATATGATTATTTTAAGACCTGTGGTTTTTTTCAGGAAACATTTTGCAATTAACTTTACTCTCAAAAATGAAGTATAGCTAATTAGGCCTTAAGAGGATGCACATGCCCCATTTCACAATTACACAGTAAGAAAACTCTAATAGCTGATATTCAGAATAGATTTAGCTTCTATAATTGATTCTGTGTATAGTCGTGAAAATAGACTTTTGATACAAATATAATTTTAGATGCTTTAGGTCAAAGCACCAATATTTCTGAGATTTTAGGGAACAATTGCTAGAAAGTGAATCAATGCTTGTTATTGACAAATGGTTCAAAACAGAGGGTATTTAATTAATGTGCATGATCCTGTTTCATGTAGAAAATTCTGGGCAAGAGAGCGAAATTGAGATTTCTCGATCACAGTACTGAATTTGAAGGGTACACCATTCTCTCACCTGACAGGATTATGCTATGAACATAATTGTAAGCACTAGACTGTAGTGATTTCAATTTATTATTACTTTATAAGCTCCTGCATATAAAATGAACAATAAAATGTTGAAATGGAAGTGTCTAAATATATCATTTGCTTTTTTGAGGGGTGTGTCTGAAATTCAAAATGGTTTAAATGATGGATTTAAAAAAAATAAAGATTCATAGACTTAACAGTCTATGAATAGGGGATAGAAAATTAGGTATGTTGCAAACACTTAGGAAAATAAATGGAATTACTAAGAAATTTTTTACAATAGTAAGAATGCCAAACAAGTTCATTTTTAATTTTAAAGAAATAGATTGGTAACTTACTGGAATGCTATAAAAATAAATTAGCAATGTCAGCTTGGCTTTCCAGTCTTTATTATGTTTCAGAGAACAGACTACTTAAACGTGTTCTAGGAGTTAGATCTAAGGGGATCCAGCTGGACTTGAAGAGAATCATTGCATCAGGAGGTAATAAGCAGGCTTTGGACTCAGCAGGCCCCACATGGAATTCTAGCTCTGCCAGTGTCTAGTTAAGTGCTCTTGATAAAATTATTTACACTGTCCATTTTTTTTCCCTATACACTGTGAGTACTATATTAAAAGATTGTTATGAGTTAAAGATTATATATGTGTGTTTCCTAAAACTTATAAGTGAATTAAGAAATGAAAATATGTGTGAGTATTGTCTTAGAAAGAAGTTTCCGATGTTGTGATATGGGCATTTGACCTTGGACTCTTTGTATCAATGACTTTGATGTAGCATATAGTTTATGCCTATCATATTTGCACTCAATGCAAAGCTGAATTGATAGCTAATGTATTAGATGATTGACACAATCAAAGTTTAGCAAATCTCGACTGATAGAAACAGCATGCCTAATCTATCAGCATGAAATAAAGTCCTCCACTTAAATATAAGAAACCAACTAAAAGAACTAAGGACGAAAGAGTCATGATTTGACAACATCTCTTCTTAAGGACTTAGGAACACATAGTTGATTGTAAGTGGACTATGAGTCATCCTGTGATGAGAATGCCAAGAAAAGCTAATGGAGCCTTGGGCATCGTTAATAGAAATATACTATACAGAGCCATGGAGGTAATTCCCACAATTCTCTGCACTGATCAGAACAACTGGTAGATAATGTGATGTTCTGGACATTCCACTTTCAGAAACTTAAATTTAGAAGAGAACAAAGAAGTATCTGGAAATGATGCCTTACAAGGAAAGTTGGTAGGGTGTTATAGTCATCTGCAAGTATTTCAAAGGCTTTTACACAGAGAAGTAAATTGCTTCCTTCAACGTTTACCTGATAAAATGTAGGATTAATAAAAGTTATATAAGCAGGTAAATTTGGATTGTCTGTAATTAAAAGAAAAAACTTCTTTCTAGCCGAACTGTTAAAAATGGAATGTTTTCCCTTATGAGGTGGTAAATTCCTTGCCAATGTAAGTGTTGAAGCAGATGCTGAATGAGTTCCTGTTAGAACTGGATGATAGTCTCCCTCATTCTACAAACATGTCCCGAGTGCGTGCTGGATACCATAGTGACAAAGATGATAAGCGAAGGCTAGTAAATGACAGAAATATGTGCCGGGACGCCATGAAGGAGCACCTAGCCCACCCCAAGACCTCTAATTATCCTGAAAATGTGAAATTATATAATAAAGTTTAACAGGTAAAAATAAAGTGATGAAATTAAACCCTGACATCAAAATATTTAGTTTGATTTAACTTTTGACTTTAAACAGCATTTATTATGAGGGAAGTTGTTGCATTTTCTTTGTATTTATAGTTTTTGTTTTTATATTGCATTTGAGATTATTATAATTATGTATTGGGCTGATTTATGATTTCAGACAGCCCTGTCACATATGAAATATGCATCTGTGTTTCAATATTTGGGAAAACTATATTATATTTAAGCAGTGCTGTCTAAAATAACTTTCTGCAATGATACAAATGTTCTATATCTATGCTAATTGATATAATAGCCACATGTGGTTTCTGAGCACTTTAAATGTAGCTAGTGTGATTGTGGAACTAATTTTGAATTTTATTTAATGTTTATTAGTTTAAATTTAAATAGCCCCATATGGCTAGTAGCAACAATATTGGACAATGTTGCTTTAAACAACTGGATTAATTTGATATGAAAATAATTGTACCTATCAATCAGCATACATATATAACACTAAAGGAGCTAATTATTTTTTCTAGAATTATAAGAATTTAAATTCATTCTACTACTTGAGGTGATGTTTTCATCCGATGTAACTTGGAATTTGTCTTATCTTTGACAAAGTATGGTATGAATACTTGAATCTTTAAATCTCACTTTCCTAATATCAGATTAGGAACTATATTGGGATAGTCCTCTTGCCTTGTTCCTTTTCTTTCACATTGGTCTGTAAGTTAGGCATTGAAGTTTGCATTTCATATTGTTATCTATCCATATACTTGGGGGTCAGGCTGTGGGCCTCTTTTAGTTTATCCATTTGCCTTTATGCCTTTGTATTTTACTTGCTGACATTTCCACATTCTAAGTTACTAATGATTCTATACAGAAAATGTTTCCACTTTTCTTCTCTGGTTCATACTAACTTTCTCATTCTTTCACCTCATCACTATAGAGTTCGTTTGTGAACGTTCCACTGAACGCACCACTGCATCTATGAACACCGTCATGGCCTCATAACCCTGCAGCAGAAGACTTAGTGCACTAAAACCATTGTGAATAGTTTTACTTCACTTTGAAGGCAGCTTAAAAATTGTCATTTAAAAAATCATAGAATCATAGAAATGTAGAGCAAACCTGAATTTAAGAAATATTTGAATCTCTCTACTGCTTTGAGATGAAACTGCTTTTATTCTTGCTTATATTCTAAGAAATATATCTTAATATTTCCTAATGGATGATTCTATTTCCCAAAGAAAACCATCATTATTGATAGTTTATATCATTATAACCACCTGTTTTGTGAAAAGGCTGTGTAGGCAAAGTGGCCCCCCAAAACTCAAGTTGACAGGAAGCCAAAGAACAAAGCAGACAAGTCCAGCTTGTCAGTTTAAAGAGTTTTAATAGGTAATTTGCAGAAACGCAGTCTTAGACGTCAACTGGACAGAATAGATCCCTTCTTGCACCATTCACCACCACCCCGCAGCCTACCTATTTTTTTGCCTGTCTGAGAAATGGACCAACCTACTTTGAAAGGAACACTGGGTGCCCTGGTGCCTGGGTGAGTTAAAAGATAGCTAACATTGAGTGCACCTTGCCCTGGAGGAAAGATTAATGGTGAAAGAAGGATTAATGGTAGAGCCTGACTAACCAGAATCTCTGGTTAGTCAAGGTCCACCTGTAGGGGAAAAGAGAGAAGGGGTCAAGGGTTCCATTAGTTTTAAAATGGAGTCAGCTATACCATTTTATACCATCATAGAGAATAATATACTGAAGAATATATATGTATACCTTTATTTGGCTGTCTTAAAGGTTGGGTTTTCTGCTATGCTGTATTACTCGTTTGTTAGTCAAATAAGAGCTATTTTACCTTCACACTGAAAATACAGAGAGTTCCCATATCCCCACTGCCCTAACACATGCATAGCCTCCCCTGTTATTAACATCTCCCATCAGAATGGTACATTTGTTATAGTAGATGAATATATATCGACACATCATAATCAACCAAAGTTCATAGGTTACATTAGAGTGTGCAGAATATTGGATATTCTATGAGTTTGGACAAATGTATAATGACATGTATCTGTCATTATAGTATCCCACAGAGTATTTTCACTGCCCTTAAAATTCTGTGTGTTCTAGCTATTCATTCCTTACAATCCCCAGCTCCTGGTAACCACTGATCATTTTATTGTCTCCATAATTTTGCCTTTTTCAGAATGTCATATTGTTAGAATCATGTGTTTATTCCCTTTATAGATGGGCTTCTTTCACTTAATAATATGCATTTAAATTTCCTCCATGTCTTTTCATGGCTTGATAGCTCATTTCTTTTTAGTGATGAATAATATTACATTTTCCGAGTGTACTAGTTTATCCATTTATCTACCAAAGGACATCTCAGTTGCTTCCTATTTTTGACAATTGTGAGTTAAATTGCCATAAACATCTGTGTGCATGTTTTTGTTTGGACATAAATTTTCAACTCCTTTGGGCAAATACGAAGGAGCATGATAGCTGAATTGCACTATAAGTATATGTTTAATTTTGTAAGAAAGTTCCAAACTGACTTTCAAAGTGGCTGCACCATTTCATATTCCCATTGACAATAAATAAAAGTTTCTATTGCTCGACATTCTAACCAACATTAGGTGTTGTCAGTGTTCCAGATATTGGCTATTCTAATAGGTGTGTTGTGGTATCTCATTGTTGTCTTAATTTACCTTCATTTTTTATATAAAGAAAAGTTTTTGTCTTACCTCATTATCTCATTTGATACTTGGAACAATGTAGAAAACAAGTGGGGTAGGCAGAGCAATCATTACTATCCCTGCTTCTAAATGAGAAAAACAAACCTGAGAAACATAAGAGTTTGTGTGTTGAGTGTAAAGATGAGAGAAGAATTAGACCTTCTCATGCTTCATACCTCTAATTCTTATGTAAAGAAATAAGAAGTAGCACATGAGTATATGATAAATATTTTTTAGATGTGGTGTACAATTAATTCATCTATTTCCTCATTCATGGCATAAATTAGTAATGAGAACACTTTCAAAGAATTTGGATGACCTGACTTATCTCCCTTAATTTATAATTTGACATTATTTGTATTTTGAAGAAATATCTCTAAAATATGTTTATATAAGAGTATATAGTTTTTTTCATATATTTTATATTTTCTTTAATGGAATAACTATAGCTGACATTAAAAATAATCAGAAATTATTAATATGGTAATAGTGCTATCACCTTCATTATGTTATTAGGGCATAATGAGTTACTGTGATTAATGATAATCATTCATTCAAAAGCATTACAGTAAATAAATTATGAAATCTTCTGCAATCGATTAATAATAAATTTCTGATCTAAATTATGATGGCCCTGAGGTGGGAAAGAAATAGAACAATTTAATATAAATAGAAGAAATAGAAATTTGTAAAAGGTCACAGTTGGAATGTTTGACTGAACAGGTTGCTTTTGGGGAATATATGGAGGAGGCTGCAATAGCTTGAATAATGTAATCTGGAAAGGCTTCCCAAGCATATGGAGTGGTGAGAAAAAGTGGCACAGAAATGCTAGTGAGGAAAGATGAAAATTAGATAAATCAGGGGAAAAGCCTGGGGGGAGGGAATTGCCTGAGGGAAGGAGAAGTGAGCAGATGCAGAGATGGTCACTGTATTTTTTTGACATCATGAGATTATTTTGAATATGCTCTTTATAAGAATAAGCTACTATAATAATTCAATAAGAGGCTAAACAGGCTGGGATGGTTAAAGAAGGTTTATTTGATAGCAGTTTCCAGTTTCAGCATATTGATTAAAGTAGAATTTAGATTAAATATGTCCAGTAATGGGTAAGCTGTAGTTTTTAAATGTATGCTTTGCATAGCATTGTAATGACTTTATTTTATAATGTGTGTGTTACTTCCCTTCTGAATACAAGGACATTTACAATGTATAAAGGATTTCTAAAAGCTTTATTTTTCTTTTATTTTTTAAAAGAAACATTTAAAATTTCCCCCAAATGTGCAGATGTTTATTTGATTGCTCTATTTAATGCATTATTTCTAATAAATGAAAAAATTCATATTTAATAATTTTTCATTCTTAGTTAATGATTGTTTGGCAGATAGAAGGTACATAGTTCTATGATGGCCTTGTTACATGTGCCCATTTCTCCCATCCAAAAGATTACTATGTTAATTAACCTTGAGCATACACTTACTTTAAAAAATATTTACATATAGGTGCTTGTTCCAGATAATTGAAGGAATATTTTTGGAGTGACATCCTGTCTATTATTTTAAAAAGTGGACAGAAATTTTGCCAAGAAAAGGATCAAGAAATTAAAAGGAAAAATTTCCTGATTATGATCCTAAAGAACATATATGTATATATATTTTTTTTCACCAGGAAAGCAGCCCATTACATTAGATTGAGCCATAAAGAGTATACAGAAGGTCCACTTTGCCATAGAGAAATCAGTTTAAGTCAAAGAGTTGAAGCAGAGAATTTGATGATGACCCTGTTGGCCAAAGGAAAGTCAGATGGATACAATTTATTTGTCTCTTGGCTAAAAGTATGCAATCACCACAATCCATTTCTTTTATAGCTTTGTTGTTTTGTAATATTGTTAGATTCTTTTTGTCTGTTTTTATCTGGTATGCCTAGTCTGGTGTCAGATGAAGCAACATATATAACCACCACGAGAAGTATTCCATTTAAGCATAATTTTTAAAAGCACCAAATAGCACTGTGTTCCCCAGAAAGTGAAAGAGAATAATATTTCACTACCTTACTGTTTTGTGCTTACCTTGTTGCTAATAAAGATATACATATTACCTTTAGGTTTCTGAATATAAGCAGCAACTGAGTTTGTACTATTTATTCATTTCATGCAGTTATAAAACTCACAAAATATCAGCCCGAGAGATAATGTATTATTGTTTTAATTATTAAATTTGGAAACTATTCATAATATTACTAGTAGATTTAATATTTATATCATTACAATTTAATGTTAGTTAACATGTCACATGAACATAAACTTTCTCTGAAAGAATGTCTAGCATGTCATACCTGTTTCCAAAAAATGTCACCTTACTAAAAATCATTACAATGCACAAGAGCAGGAACATACAAGGTCCTCTGCCTTTAGACTGATAAAACAAATACATGTGTTTATTGTACATTTATTTATTAAATCACGTTCTTTATTGACTACTCCCAAAAGAAGAGTAATGAACATTTGGAGCTTTCACATAGAGATGCTGCCTCCATCTTCACTTTTTAAAAAAATCTTTTAAATAATGTTTTTATTAAGTTTAATGGGGTAACATTGGTTAATACAATTATATAATTTTCAGGTGTACACCATTTTCACTTGTGACCAACCAATATGTTCGTAAGATTATTTAAATATTTTAAATCACATCATCTGTGTGTTATTATTAAAAAAAGGAAAATTAAAAAGTGCCATAAAAACAAAGGTTTATAAATTTATTACGCTTGATACGAGAATTATTAAGAGTATCTAGTGAATATTTTCTCCTTACTTGGATTCTCACTTGATTTAAATCCATCTACTGAATATTCATTTATGAAAAGACACTAAACCAAATAGCAAATATAAAATGCTGGAGATAAAAGATCATACTTAAGAGCCAAGGAGTAATGTTAGAGTTCACATGACATTTTACTCTTCTGGATATTAAGTCTTCTCATAGCACACCAATCCAATGCTTGATTTTTGCTACAATTTTATATATATAAAGAGATCTGCTTATAACTGAGAGTTTCCTTTGGTGGTGCCTATAATACTTGAGAAACTGTTCTGACTCATATCTAGTTTTGCAGGTTTTTGCAAACACTTAAAGACAACAATTTCTGATCCCTGTCTACGTTAATGTGGATCTAGGAGAGCAATACTTGTTTTCATTTATAATATTAGAACTCTAGGCGAACCCATCATCAAACTGTATTCATCAAAGATCCTTTTCATCATCTGTTTCCCTAATGGAACAAATTTTATCTAATGCATTATTAATTACTTGCCTTACAATTTTTATTAACCAAAAACATCTACACTATAACCAAAGCTTTTGATCAACATAAAAAAATCTAGTGGTGCTTTCGTCAGTTGATTCATTCGTATCCAAACAAAAGTAGATGATATTCTAGGTTGTAAAGGCTTACATTGGTAAACAGTTAAATTACATTAATTTAATTTAAAGATTTCTTAAATTTTGAAAAGCCTATAGGCTTCTATTACTTTCTTTTAGAACCCTCTTAGGGATTCCTTTTTTTTTTTTTTTTTTGTCAGTTCACTCAACTATTTAACATCAGTCAGTGCATCTGTTGGGAACAATATGGATGCTGAAGTGACTTGTTTCTCGCCATCATTGTGCTCACAGTCTAGAGAACTTAATTTCAAGGATATAATTCCCATGTTACATAAAAACAATGAGCTCTTTGCTTGCTTTTATATAACATGCTTTAAAATGATACACCAATGGAATATTTGACCTTATTCTTTAAAATGTATCATAGTGTTTCTTTTTTAGTTCTATTTTAAATTGTACGGTTGTTTAAAGAAAAATAGGAATGGCAAATTTTTTTTATATTATAGTCATATTAATATTGGTGCAAATCAGTTGAAGAATAGGTAGAAGATATACAGAAGTTTTAAATGTATATGCATACATATTCTGTCTTTCTGTCTGTCTGTCTGTCTGTATCTATCTATCTATCTATCTATCTATCTATCTATCTACTCTATCTCCATCCATTTAAACAGATTTTCCAAAGCTGCTACTTTCTAGAGAAGATCAATCAATAAATTGTGTAATGTTTTGCTTATTTTAACAATTGACATTCTATACAGTCTAAACTTCCATACAAACTAAGCTAGCCATGGTTAAATAATGTATAAAATACATTATTCAAACAATTTGATAAAATAATCAGCATTGTTTTAAAAAACTATAAATTAAGTGAATATTATCATTAATAATTGATTTAGTTATTCTGTATCCTTTTGAAAAATATTTTCTTCATTCTATGAGATACATTAAAACTGTAATCAATGCTACTATTTTCTGTTTTTTTAACTGCCAAATTATAAATTCTGTTAAAGTAATAATTATAACATCAATGGCTACACTATTATAGCTTCTAAAGAAAAAATATAATCTTAACTTCATGAAAAACTCAAAAAAATGAATAATGTGAGAATGATTTTATTATTTCTTGGGCGGAATTTAATTAATAGGAGACCATCTCCTTCCATGGACCCATTCTGAGTGTTTGAAATTCTTTGGAGTGATTGAATTCTTATCGTAAGTTCTTTACAGGATTTTCAAAATTATTGGAGGAGAGAAAGTAGATAAAATAAATCTAGATGTATAACTTTGATGATAGTCAACAAAGTCCTGTGATTCACATGGGGTCCAATGATATGGCATTGTTTGGAAATACTCAATTGCATGTCATGTTTTAAAATTAAAACCATTCTTTTGTGATTGTTTTCTTTTAAAGTTTTTAAATAATATCTTTATAGAACACTGATAGCTAATTTTGGCTGATGACCAAAAGCCCTGTTTGTAATTAAATGCATTTTTTAAGTGAACATGAGGTCAACAGAGGTATTTTGATTTCAGTGCAGTTGCAGAAGTATAAAGACTGATCTTTATTGTTCGTAAGTAAATTCACAAACAAGACTTTCAGATAATTCTCTGGAACTTAACGCTTTATGCTTCCTGGTGTCAAAAATCACTCCCCAATAAGTACTCTAGTATGTTAGGTGCTATTTCAGAGTACTGAGTCACCTAGGAAATGATATGAAGATCTTCAATAAGTTAAATGAGTTTAGAAACCATGGACCTCTTTTGACATAGTCTCAAGCATTTCAGAAACTGTTGCTTTTTATTTCATTGGTTGAGATTTAATGACTTAAAGAAAAGGATTGCCTAGTTTGTTTGTTCTAGCTCTTAAGCCAAAAGAATATCTTTTCTTACTTAAGTGATTTCTTAATTGATTCAGCAATTATTATGGAAATTTAGAGATAGTCAAGTATATTGAGACTTTCTTATTGAGAAAATGTCCTTGGGGTAGTACAGTTATGAGTCACTCTATAGAAAAGGGGCTATTGGATGTTGTTTTTTATTTTATAAGAAATATAAAATCATACTTATTTCATGGCAACTGCTATAGTATTTAAGACTTTTGTATAGTTTTTAAGACTCTAATGCCAGCTCTTATATGTTCCCCCATGTTATGTGAAGAATACTATATTCAAATGGGTGCTTTTATCATGCTTTTAAAAATAAAATTTGAATATTTCATGAGTTTTTGTTAATTTAAGGATGCAAATCTGTTATTTAAAATTACATTAACCCACACACATACACTCTTACTATAAAGTATGTACTAACGTGCCACAGATTAGAACATTTGTAAGTGATTATTTAAAACGTAAGTCCTCAAATTAGAGGAAAAGATAAAGGCTGAGTTTAAGATATAAAGAACACCAAGTTTCCAAAGAAAAGCTAGTCAAAAAATACGATGGCAAATTTAAATGTTTTCATTTCTGAGAAGAAATGTCTAATTATAAAATACAGCATGATGAATTTCTGTAGAGAGAACCACTGCCTGGCTAGCGTGGGTACTCCTCTGAGTGACACTTCAATGGGCATGGGGAGAGCTCCTATTTATGTTTAACTTAGCTTAAAAACAGCAAAGCTCTGTGCCTAATATAGAAACGCTCTCAGAAGATTTAGTTCATTTCATGAAAAAGTTAAAAAAAAAAAAACTTAAAATACATCAATGAATAGCATGTCCTAGTTGCACTTGTAAGGGAAAAGAAAGGAATGGAGATATTTTTATTTGTAACGTAATATATGAGAAAGCAAATATGGGTTCTTAAATATTAACTTCTATATAGTGCATGTTTATAAAATTAAAGACACTTAAATCCATGTTACTGACTCCTTGTTTTTCTCTACTTTGTTTATCTCCAGCCCCATACAACTTAAGGCATGGCATAAAAAAAGTGAACAATCAACCTTCCTGCTATATCAGTGCTAGTCCATGACTATTTTGTCATTCGGAGCAATTCCTACTTCCTTTGATCTTATTATTGCAATCGGAGAGATTCGTCATAGAGTTCTATATTTTCATCCAATTTACCTCATAATTCCAATTTTCTAAACACTCCAGTTACAATACTTTATCTTCAAGATTATTCTTTTCATTATTAGCTTGCATTTCAACCCATTGCTCTCTTTCAGCTATGTTGACCCTCTCTATCATGTTTAGTTTTAGTGCTTTTATTTCTACTGCTTTCAAATACAGGGAGATCTTTTAAACTCGAATACACCTTCCAGTATAATTCTTCCTCTTCTAAACATGAATGCTACAGTTGGATTACATATAATGTATGCTTTCATTATCTTATTACAAATTTTATCATATTAATTCATCATCATAAGTAAAGTAACTCCTCTCAGGTTTACTAGTAGCTTCCTTTTCGTTTACTTTGTATTAATCTTCTTGGGCTGCCATAACAAAATTCCATAGACTGGGTGGATTAAACAGCAGAATTTATTGTCTTACAATTCTGGAGGCTGGAAGCCTGACACCAGAGTACCAGCAGGGTGTGGTTCTGGTGAGGGCTCTCTTTCTAACTTGCAGACTGCATCCTTCTTGCTATGTCCTCATGTGGCAGAGAGAGAGAGTCAGCAAGCTCTCTACTATGATCTCATCACCAGGGTCTTCCCCTCCTGCCCTCATCTTGACATAATTATCTCCCAAAGGTCCCATCTCCAAATACCATCACACTGGGGATTAGGGTTTCAACATACACATTTTATGGGGATAGAATTCAATCTATAGTGACTTTTCTAAAGTATTTAACGTCTCTGACTGGTCTTTCTTTAGAAGAGGATCTGTTTTTAAATTATGAAAACCCACCAATGCATCTTCATTTGCTTCCTCTATCAAAAACTTCAGTAAGGTCACAGATTCCTAATAGGCATTACATTTGCAGGTTATGTGAAACTTGGAGGTGTAGTACTCTGATAGAAGGCTTTCTTGAAAGCTGGACCAAAGTAGGATGAAAATAGAGTTCAGAACAGCTAACAGCCAAAGTATGGCTGGGGGATTATGAAGCTTATCAGTACATGTCAGAAAGATGTTAGGATTTTAGTTGCGGGAAGTCTCAATATTAGTCAATAGTGTGATGTGACTGCCAAAGTGCAAATGCGATTTTAAGCTACTTAAGTCAGGATACAGCTTCCAAAATAAGAGGGAGAGAAACCTCGCTCTATGCCGTCTCTAACTACAAAGCACTGTTTCACCGGATTCTGGGTGCCACATATTCAATTATTTATTTCAGGGCAGTTCAAAATTATGTCTTAATGACTATCCCCTGTAGAAATATAGAAGATTCAGTCTGAAGAGTCACTGACTAGAAACCAAGGCTTCAGACTTTTTATAAACTGGAAAATAATGTTACCCCAAGTAAAAAAAAAAAGCCAGTTTTCCTGGAAAAATTAACAATGACCTACCAAATCTATAAATATTTAGAGATATAAAAGTCAAATTCTACTTGTGATATTTAAATTATAGCTATCACTTTTTCAATATCACATTGCCTCAAACTTTTTAAAAAATTAAACTTAAGCCACATCATTGGCATTGTCACCGTAATCTTTAATGTCACCTTGGGGGCCCTCTAACATATCACCTCTATTTTCAAATTATTAGAGAGAGAGAGCCTTTGGTAGTTGATATTCTCATTAGAAATGTTAATTTCAAGCCACAATTAATCATATAGCCATCTATTCCTTCAATCGGTAAATGCATTTTGAGCACCTTTTAGCCTCTAGGCACTGTTACAGGTCATAGGGGTGAGGAAGTGAGAAGAGTAACAAAGCTGAGACTTTATGTTCTTACATTTGCATAACGAGAGAACAGTTAGATTTTCATTTATTGATTATGTGTATATGTCTTATTGCCACAACAGATACATTTTTTCCATTGAATTTTTTAAGTAGTCTTTAAAATGTGTTATTATAAAGTAATAGAGTACTGGCAAATTTTAATTCATCCCTAGACAAAGTACTGTACTTTGTCACTTCTTTTTAAAGATTGATCTCTATAAGCATTCAAAGCAGGAGGAATTGATTCACGTTTTCAAGGGCTGATGTATCTTCCTCAAACAGAGCTCATAGCGTGAAAGAATTTTAAAGAGACCCAACAGTCTGGCTCCTTTGTTTTGAAGGATAGTTTTAGTAGTTTTCCTTTTTTTTGAGGGGGATATATATATATATATATATATATATATATATATATATATATATATATATATATATATATATATATATGAAATTTCACCTTACATTCACACATGTATGGTACTTGATGAATCTTAAAAAGGGGGAATTTGGTGGTCAAAAGATACAAACTTCCACTTATGAAATAAATAAGTCCTGGGGATGTAATGTACAGCATGGTGACTGTAGTTAATAATTCTGTTTTGTATATTTGAAAGTTACTAGGAGAGTAGATCCAAAAAGTTCTCATTACAAGAAAAAATTTTAACTATGTGTACTTATGGATGTTAACCAAGTTTGTGATTGTTTTGCAATATATTCATATATCAGATTATTATGCTGTATGTCTTATGCTGATACAATGTTATATGTCACTTATATCTGAATAAAAAAGGGGAAGTGACGAATTCTCTCCAGCTACTAACCAGTGTTTGGGTGCAGATTTAAAATGATTTTTTTCATTTGAATAATATTCTAATAACTGTTTCTAAATTTTTTAAATAATCGAGATAATTCATTAGGAGAGCAAGTTTACTATCTCTGTAAATCCTAACATGGAGCTGGATGATCTCATTCATTCCTTCATTCATTCATTTCTACCTCTCTTTCATCTCTCTTTGCCTTCATTCCTTCCCCCTTCTTTTAAAGTTGTACTAGTGAATATTTCATTCTCTCTCAACTCTTTTAACCTGGTAAGGAGCTTTGGAATAATCAGACTGTTGGTAGTCAATGACATGCTATTGATCAAGGAATGACATGTAGCAATCAGAGTTGTGATTTAAGATGTTTGATGTGACGGAGAAAGAGGGTAGGAGAGGATGTTCTGAATTTAAGTGTCCTTGATCTGTGAGAGAGAGAGGTTGCTGTTTTGGTGTTGCATTTTGTGCTTAGAACATGAGTGGGGTCCATGAGTTGAGATCTGCTGTAATCTATAGCTCAGAGATTTCAGCAGTCAATGGAGAGGATTCCAAATGCCCATTTGCTGACACATTCCAACACTCTTGATGTGTCTCAGTGATCATTCAAGGTAATGTTATTCTTCTAAGAAACCAGAAACTGCTCTTTCCATCACCTTCAGCCTATCCAGTAGCTCAAAAATTTGTAGGAGGCAGTGCAGTGAGCACAGAATAGTTGACCATGATCTGAATCAGTTTCTTCAATCACTAGCAAGGTGGCCTTGTACAAAAGACTTAATCTCTCTGAATATCAATTTTATGAATAAAGTGGAGAAGATAGTTTTCATCTTGCAGAATTATAAGATTATATACATAGAATATACATATAATTATGTACATATATAATTCTATATGTATAAACATAGTACACACACAGAGTCATAAGTGTCATAGTGTCATAAGGCATGGGATAGCAGCAGTTGGGGACATTAAGGAAAGTAGGTATTTCAAGGTTGCAACAGCTCCTGTACTTGGCAGATGCCACTACCCAACTCTATTATTCTAGTTTGTCAGCCTAGAGGTTTCCTCACTGGATGTTTTACCCTGACCAAATTGTACTGTCATGTGAGGGGCATCCTAGTTGTCATATGTCCCTGAAATTTCACATGTTATTCTGAACTAGCAAACTACTATATTCCAGTTGGAAGCAAAGGGGAAAGGTTAAGTAAAGATGACTATTATGCTTTCCAGTATCTCGGCAGAAAATAGACTGTTTTTTTCCTTCTATGATTCAATTCCCTTATTCTCTATTTAAGCTCACCCAGTAGAATTCTGAACCCAAGGAGAAAATACATATATTAGATATACTACGTACAATTACTGTAAGGAAAGGTATTTCAAACACATACTTCATGTTGGGTTTGTTGTCAAGGGAAGCAGAAATGGTAAATAAGCCAGGAGGACTTAGTAACAACACCCGTCATCATGGTGCAGGGTAGAGGGTCAACTTGTGATGAGAAAAGAACAGACAAGAAGCAAAGGACGGATGGAGACACTGATGCAATTGGAAATAATTTATGTAATCTTTTTGCAACTATAATTCTGTATTCCAGAATATATGCCAAGAAATTTTAGGAACAAGTTTAAGAGTGCGCGTGATATATATATATATATATATATATCTAGGAGATGATATAGATATAGATATAGATGATATAGATATAGATAGATACATAGCAATGCTTAACCTTGTGGCTAAGAGATACAGTGGAATGTTCAGCCATTCAGCAAGTATTTTTTGAGCATATACTGTGTTCTTCTAGGCCTAATAGGCTCTGGGAACACAAAGATGAACATATCCTACTAGGTCCTTGACGGGAGAAAACATACAGGAAATAATTACAATATTGTGGCATCTGGCTTCAATGTTAGTGTTTTTAGGTAAAGGTTTTTACAAAATAAATTATCATATATTGGTAATTATTCTTTCAGTGAAACTTTGTTAAAGGCTAGTCCCTATAGCATGTATTTATATGTGCATGTTTGTTCTGATTAGCCAAGACATAATGGAAGTTACAGCATATAATTAGAGCCCTCAAATCTGTGACTTTACATCCAATACCTTACATTTCTTTGGCTTCACGTTCTTACTTACCCTCTAGGTATACTATTTCATTCTATTATGAGAAGGACTTTATTTTGAATGAGATGAATCAAAAAATAGGATATAAGAACAAGAAACATATTTCTAGAGTGCCTATGGTTACCTACGCTAGGCGTTTCCATGTACTTGGAACAAACCATTAACTTAATTTTTTAAACATGTCTGCAAGGCTGTCAAATAACACTGCAGTGAAAATGTCAGCTGACTAGGTGAGTGTTGTTATATATACAGGAGTTTGAACATCACTCATTAACTATAGAGAAGCAGGATTTGTATCATTTATTGCCCGAGGTGCCTTCCACCATATAGCACTTTTGCTGGAGAACAGTTTGTGTCCTAAAATGTGCTATCAACCTTCTATTTCACAAAGGAGAAACTATCTCTCCACAACAGTGCAAGATGCTCATCTATAGGAATGTAAGTTTGGAAGATGCAACAAAATTCAGAGAAAAAAACCTGCAGATTTACCAGGCCTTTAGTAAAGCCAGCCTGCTTACCTCAGCACAGATGCTCACCCCTACTTTAGTTAAAATCATCCCTAGCAACAGATGAAAGAAATAATTACAACACACTCCATGTTTATTTTATAGGAAGAGGATTAACATACAAATTCACCTTCTCCTTTGAAATTTTCTTTCAAATAGCTAGATCCCTGCAGGCACCTAGAAAATAGAAACTATCTACGTATAAAAAGGGAATGAAGAAATTAAGGTTATTGTAGGAAAGTAAAATCCCTAAATTGGAAACCAAGTTAAATGCCTCTGTTTTGGCAAATGCCACAGAAAGTTCAACGAGGAGAATTTAGACAACACCATCAATTTCGTTTAGTTTTGTTAGAAGACATAGCTTTGGTGTTTCGATGTCTGTGTCCTCAGGGATACTGACTCTGTTAGGAAGTGACGACCCAGGGTGACCATTTGCCCAGAGACACTCATCTTTGCTCTCTTTTTTTCCAGTTCAGTCCTCCAGCATTTAAATTGAACACCCAGGTTACTTATATGAAAACAGAATCTTTGACTAGAGTTTTATTTGCGACTGCTGCTTATTTCTTGTTTGAAGTTATGAGTTCAATTATGTTAGTCTTCACTCTTTGTTATGTGAAAGGAAACTCCCTGTGGCTCAGTGAAATATATTCTCTTTCCTTTACCTTCCCAAGTCACCTTTCAATCCAGGCTGCTTTGGGAGACTTTCACTCTGCACAATTGGATATGTTCCTATACATCTTCACTTCGCTTCTAATAACATTTGTTATTATCATGCACACATGGTACATATTTCTGGTGCACTGAAAAATGAAAAAAAAAAAGAGAGAGGATTAAATTAATACTTAAACCTAAATTCATCATTATAAAGTGTTCGTTAATAACCTGTGTGTATTACTGGTCTAGAGACTTTGCAGCATTAAGTTAAATGCTCATTGCACTATGCACTGAAGCTTTACAGATAACCAAGAAACAGGGCAGCGTAGAAGACATTTCACCCAGTAACTGTTGAGAGAAATAAATTAAATGATGAAATTCAATATTTTCCTTGCTTACAAGCCAAGGGTTAAGTGTATCTGATAGAAAATTCACATTCAACCAGCTGTCCTTAGTAATGAGAAAAAATAAATACACAATGGGAAAACCTGTCCCTTGCCATATGACAGATGGATAGAGAGATAGCTTGTGGAAGCAGAGCTGTTTGTTGTTAAGTAGACATTTTTAAGCTCTTTACATGGTTTTAAATTGTTTAAAAAAGTTCACATGATCACCTGTCTTCAATGTTTATTTTCCTTGTCAAGGTCCTGGCAGTGCTGAGTAGATATTTTCTAGGAAATTAATGTTGATGTATACATACCTGTGATCACCTGTTTTGTATTTTAAAATTCTGACACTTATGATGATTAAACATTAGGAGGACTCTTTTTTATTAAACCTAATATATGAAAATAAAACAATATTTTTCTAGAACAAAATCTGATATTTTTTAAGTTATATTTTTAAGAGTAAAAAATATCAGAGACAAATAAATAGTCTTTACTGTGAATCTACTATTTTCCCCAACTTTAAGTAATCTACATAAATTATCTCGATTTTTTTTAAAGAGTCCTACATGGCATAGCATGACAATAGTGATTTTATAGATGAGAAAATTATCATTTATAAAGAATAAATAAAGTGCCACAGATCTCACAACTACTGAGTTATAGAATCTGGATTCAAATCTACTTAATTTTACTCCAATGCTGTATGATGTCACAGACATAGGAGAGAGAACTATCAATTTCTAAGAGAATTCTGTGGATTAAATTGAGCATGCACTACTGTTATTTAGTTATAGCTAAATCTAATTTTCTTTATTAATATAGAGTTCTTTTGTGTCAATTTATACGAAACCTGATTTAATCTTTACAGGAATCCTATGGTAGCCATTATTTCACTTAATGTGATAATCTTGTTTACTGAGCTTAACTAACGTTTCTATAGTATTTTGTAAGTAAATAGACATTTTACCTGTCAAGGTCCAAAGATTCTTCTGCTACTACTGTTGAAAGTTGCTTGAATAACATTTTAATTCTGAGTCTAAGAGCCCTTCTGTTTTGTTTGTTTTGTTTTTGTTTTGTTTTTTGTTTTTTGTTTTTGTTTTTTTTCCCATATACATGTACCCAGTTTATTCAGAACTGGTGCCAGGCGAAATTATGAAATATTTCCTATTTCCAGGTCATCCCTCTCCTGCCAGTATCACTTTCTCCTTTATCTTGTTTCTCTACTCATTTTTCCAAAGCTCTATTCTATTTCTTGTTTCATTGTAACTAGTCCGCTAAGATGATAGTTGATAAAAGATTAAGGCTCTGCATCTCCCTGAAGTATTTACATTTTAATGGGGGTCTTTTGCTGATCAAAAAAGCCTCCAAGATGCAGAGGAATAAATTCTAAAGGTAACAGGCGTGAGAGAGATATTTTTAGATAGGAGCATCTGGCTTGCCCCTCTAATCGCATCCCGTAAGCTGCCTACTCCATTTATTTGTAAGACCTTGGCTTTACTGTTTATAGTGAGAAGGTTCTCTGTAATTGCACATATTTTTTCAGAGGTTTGAATCCTGTCTCAGAGGTGGTGTGATATTGGTACCTCAATGTTTATTTTCTCTCCTAGTTCTGCATTTTCTGATGACTGGAACAAATTCTAAAAGGCTTTTTAACGATGATGTAAGGCCTTGAACAAAATGAAAATCTGTTGTTTTAGCATATTTGGAAGAGAATAATTCAGCTGTCACAGGATGAAAGACTTGTCTGGAAATGCATCTTTCTTTCAATGTGTTATGATACACACCTAAAAGGGAAATACTGTTTTGTATAAATGCTAGAGTCCTCTTAGATATAAAGAGAAGAATGCATAATAAAGAACCCAGCAAGCTTTTGTCACTTCACCTGCAGAACTCTCTCTTTAAGGCATATTTAGGCAAGCTAGTACTCCTACATGTTTTATCAACTGAAAGAATTGAAAAGATTAAGAGAAAGTTTTTTTTTTTTTTCTTTTAAGCACTGATTTAGTATCTATGCTAGTTTAAACTGGGTGCTTTCACGTAGTAATTTCCTATGCAAAAATAGACACCCTACTGTGTAGTTTTGAGTATAAAATGCTGAATCATTTTCAAAAAGGCTTAGCAGTTAAGTGTAATGATAATATATTAAAAATGAAAAACAATTAGAGAAGGATTTCAAATGCATTTTCTTTTTTTTTCAAATTTATTGCCTGGCTCAGGATAGGAAAGGCGTGAAGGCAGGCAGGTTGCTTTGGAGATCACCTGTCCGGTGTCTCTCAAATGAATTCTTGAAGTGTAGAAAGTTGGGGAAATATCCTCAAAACCTTGGCCTTCATTTGGTCAGTTAATTAATATCCTAGTATTTAACAGCATTCTTTTTTAACAAAATGTTAGTATGTGCCACTCATTTTAATATTTAGGTATTCACCTGTTTCCTGCTTTACATTATTAATTTTCCAAACATTCTGAGAATGGTTTTGTGTTCGATGCTTTTTTTTTCTGCATCACTATACATACTCAAGAATGAAGCAAAAAGAAAGAGACATATAAATCTGAATCCTAAATATAAATTCTACATTTCACCTTCCTTCCCAAAGTGAGGCATGAGTAATTTTGAGAAGTAAAAGGGCAGGACATAACTTTAATAGTTTATACAGCAACAGATTTTTTTTTTTTCAGAACTAATGAACTTTGGTTCAGTTGGTCAATCATTACTCACCAGCAATTTATTAAAGTTCTACTTTATGCTAGAAACTATACCTAGCATAACTACATCTGTTTCTCCCCAAATAAATATAACACTTATGCATTTTGAGGTCTCTACGTAATCTGTTAACAAGTCCAAATGAACATGGCAAATCAACCATTTCTCCAGAACTTTAATTTATGTCAGTCACCACTATTCTCTGTATCTTACAACTTCACCTTATGAAAATATCTTTGAAAAGTCCACTAACCTTCACACTCTCATATTTGTCAATAAGTCTTGTGAATTTTAATCCCATAGTATATTTCACATCAACGTCCCCTGTATTTTATTCCCCATCATATTCTATTTCCCTTTAGGATAGCTAGTTCCAGTAACTGCTTGACTTTTCTCTTTATTTAGTGCTTCCTATTCAGTCTATCCAACTCAGTGAAGATGGATTCACCCTGTTAAAGAGTACCTTTAATTATATCAGCCCTCTAACCTTACTGCTCCCCTGCAAAAAATATAAACACATTAGCCTGGCTGTGCATGGTTATGTACAGTTTCATACCCCACTTACCTTTCTAAACTTGTTGCAAATGTTTCCCTCAAACATAACCTAATTTCAAGGCAAAGTTAATTATTATTTTTTCTAAAAAAAATCCTATACCTTTTCACCTCTAGACATGTGCTCATAATTATTTCAACTGAGTCCAATCCTTTAATCTTCATTCAAATCTATCTCCATGAAATTTTCCCCATCGATACCCTGTCCACCATGAACAAAAGATAAAATAAGTTGTCTGAATGCATTATTCTTTAAACTCTTCAGGGTTTTATGTTTATCTTTCTAATATAATTATAATCTGCCTTGTACTGCAGTAATCTGTATTTATTATAACCTTCATACTTGGAAGTATGTTTTTGGAGGAAGAGTATGTTTATCCATGTATTTTTATAGAGGTTTTTTTGTTGTTTTTTTACAGTAGAGTTTATATTAACAGCTACTATCTCTGACTCCTGATTTTCTCATTTCAATAGATAAATAAGGTTAACACTATGTGAAAACACTTTAGCATAGGTATGTTTATTTTACTCCTCATTATGGAGTATCAGAGATTGATATGTACAGGATGAAAATTTCAGATGAACTGTCTGACCTTGAATTTCTGGCCATTACATACTGCCCTACTGTCTTGCCAATCAGCTGCCCACTGAAGAGATGATTCTTTGCAAAACAAAGTTACAATAGAGCACAGTTGAATTATATGCCCTAAAATGGATCTAGTTAATATTACTTAACTAATATTTTATATCCTTATGCTAAAATGTGACTGCTATTTTTCTCTTTCAAGTTCAAGAGACAATTTTCATTAAGGATAAAAACATCATGGCAAAAATACAGCACATTTATTGAACATATATTTTGTTCAAGGCATATGTTGGCTTCACTGTAGAGAAAAGCATCATATTTTTGGAGCTGTTCTTGAAAGATTCATATTAACTACACATTATCCCCTCCAGGCTACTAAAATTCCATTAGGAATTATTTCTAAAATATATAAAATTTGTGTTAAAGACAGAAATAGATGGTGTTTTTTATTTTTTACCATAAAATCCACAAAGATTTTATAGTTTTAAGAAGGTCGATGACGCCTGGATTTTTTAGTTTTCACAAGTGGTTATAATTTAAGACTATATATTTAGGGCTCTCGCTATGGTTTTTTTTTTTTTTTTTTTTACCATTATTGCTATTAAATACTCAGTACCATAGTGTGTACTCTTTTCATAAGTGTTATATATGACCTTTTGCAAAGTATTAAAGCAGCAAATTAAATACAATGTATGTTTATAAATACAATAGTATAATATTATTTGTATTTTGATATGCCTTTAACGTGATTTAATTATACCAACGTTTAATGAGCGTCTGTTTTGTACTCAGCCACTCATTGCTCTAATTATGGTCCCTTTGCTTAGCATTTTATATTTTTATGCTAAAATGTGATCCTTAAATTTTTCATATGTTTTAAAATAAGGAGGTGGTTGCATTAAAGGAAGAAAGATTAATGAGAATAATACAGAATATTCATTGATATGTATTTTGTGTAAAATATACAGTGACTCAGTTGTTGAAATTTTTTGTGGTTTTCAGCAGTTCTTGAATTATTCATAATGACTACTATTTGAATATTGCTTAATAATTTTAAAAGTAATTTAATAGCCATTATTTCATTAGATTCTCACAATAGCCCCAAGATAGAGACATAGAATCATTATTATTATTATCCAAATCTGCCATTAAGAAAGAATTGCTGAGTTTTCAAGAGATAGATGCAGTGTCTCGCAGTTTATATTCAGGAAGGCAAAGACTAAGTCAATTTATTAGTCTCTGTAACTCAGATTTTTTACATTATCTCAATCAGATTTTCTGCATACATCGGTGCAGTCAAAGCAAGTTGTTTAGTCTCTTTCTCCTGCTCCCTCTACCCACACACAGTAATTGCCTGAAGTCTTCTCCTATTTCTATATTGATAGTTAGAAAAATTAATTCAAGAGTCATTTGTCTTTGAATGCGAAGCATAATGATAGATATGGATAAGTATATAGGTCCTTGGAGTATAGAGATCTATGCCAATCTCTAGGAGTCTCCAGAGAAAGCTATAACATGACAAATCTGTAGTCAATTTCAAAAAAAAAAAATTAATAAATAAAATAGAAACCTTAGAGTAATTGTATTTGAATCTAATGGAGGTAATTTTCATGTAATTTTAAAATTTCTAAGTTAAGTAAACAAAGTTTCAAGGAACAAGAATTGCCACTGGGGAAATTATTGGCAATAGTGGAGTAGAATTTTCCATGATTTCTACAATCCTTGATTATCTACCTAGAAAATTTGGGTGAGACCTTTAAATAATCTTTATTAATCTTCTTCCATTGTCCATTTCAAATAGACAACTGTGCCTATGACCAAAATAGGCCCTGCAATTAATTCCACATGGTCATAGTAGAGAGTGTGGGGTAGGCAAAGGATGGAGTTCATGATGAATGAGAAAAGTGAAAGCACGGTATTTAGAAATTACAGACCATTTGTAATTTAAAGGTAACAACCTAACTCGTCATGATTTATTTGGTTTCCAAATGCATAAAGGAGTGTTTATGCATTTAATATGAATCAGTACTAGGAAATGATATTTAAACTAATACAATGCTTAATGTATGTCGTAGTTAATGCTTCTCAAATTATCAAATAGGGTCAATTAAAACCCCTTAGAGATTTTGTTGTTGTTGTTAATTTGATTTAATAATAAGAGATATATCAGATACCAATCAGGGGAGATGTAAGGTTGCAAACATCCCTCTATCCTTTAAGATTTGCTCTCTGGGCATTGCCAATCAATTAGCTCAGTGGCCAGTTTCTCTAGGGATATTCAGACACTTGGCTCAAGCCACTTGAAGATTAAACCAGAAAACTAATTTTATTTTTTACATTACAAAGTTCAAGTCTAAAGGCAGGATAAAAGCAGGTGTCTTACTTTGAAGATCATTGGACAGGAGAAATTCTCTAGTCCTCTACTACTTTGGAGAGGATCAACCCTTCTGTTTTATTTAGGCCTTCAAATGATTGAATGAAATCCCTCCACATTAGAGAGTACAACCTTTTCAGTCTACCAATTTAAATGTTAATCTACTCCAAAAACACCCTCACATAAAACCTCCAAATAATGTTTGATCAAATATATGGATACCCTGTGACCTAATGAAATTGACACATAAAATTAACTATCACAGTCATGATCTATTATCCTGTTATTGCAATACATTTGCTATATTTTTGTTTGAAATTTTGTATCTAAGATCATAGGGGATATTGTTTTTTGGTTGTCTTTTCTCATAATGTCTTGATGGTTTTGTATTAGATCAATTCTTGTATTGTAGATGAAGAAATATTCTGTTCTTTCAAATTTGCTGTAAGGATTGCTATAGAATTTATGTCATTTATTCTTTAAAAGTTTGGTAAAACTTGAATTTATTGCCATAATGTTTTTTCACAATATTTTATTATCCTTTTGACATCTGTAAAATCTGTAGAGGTGTCACCTCTCATCCCTGATACTGGTAAATTATTTCTTTTTATTTTTTGCTTTTCTTCATCATTCTTTCTAGAGGATTCTCAGTTTTCTTCATCTAAATGAATAAATAAATTCATCCAGTCATCGAATAACCAATTATTTGTTACCTTGATTTTTGTTTCTGATTTCTATTAAAATTATTTATTTTGATCTATGTAATTTTTTGTGAATTTTGGTTTACTTTCCTATTTTGTTTGTTTGTTTATTAAGGAGGAAACTGTGGTCTTTGATATGAAGCTTTTTTTTTAATTTCTAATACAGGGATTTATTGTCATAAATGTCTCTAAAAGTACTATTTTTGAGGAATTCTACAAAATTTGATGTATTTTTTTCCATTTTTATTCAATTCAAAATAATTTCTGATTTTTTATTTGATTTCTACTTTGACCCATGGATTATATTGAAATATGGTATTTAATTTATGCATATTTGGAGATTTTCCAGATGTTTTTGTTATTAATTTCTAGTTTAATCCCATTGTGATCAGAGAATATATATGAGTTGAATTTTTTTCATTTGAGACTTGTTTTAAGCCTCAGAATATCATCTATTTTGTACACGTTCCAGGTTCACATAAAAAAAATGTATATTCTACTATTGTCAGATAAAGTGTTCCTTAATAACCATTAGATCAAGTTAGTTGATTATGTTGTTAAAGTCTTTATACCCCTCTAATTTTCTGTTTACTTGCAGTTCTATTTGCTTTCATTTCATGTATTTCAAAGCTGTAGTTGGTGCAGAAATATTTAGTATTGTTATGTTCTTTTAATTAACATCATTATGAAATGGCCATTTTATTTCTGGGTAAATTTTTTGTTCTAAAATCTGTTTTTAGTGTGCCTAATTTAGATTTCTTTTGAGTAGTGCTACTATAATATATCCTTTTCTATCTTTTTGCTTTTAAGCTATCTATCTAATATTCGATGTTCATTTCCTATAGGTAGCATGTTAGTCAGGTATGCTTTTATCTATTATGGCAATCTCTGCCTTTTTATTGAGATGTTGAGATTGCTTATATCTATGTAATTGTTTATAATGTTATATATACATATGTCATATTACTTGTCATCTATTTGTCCCATCTGTTCATTTTCTCCTCTATTTTAGCCTCCTTTTGAATTACTTTTTATGACTTGTTTTTATGTTCATTGTTGGGTTATTAGCTATAAAATTTTGTTATTTTTCTTGTTCACTTTATAATTTTCTGTATACATTTATAAGTTGCTATATCCTACCTTACAATAATAACCTATCCATTCACATGTAGTATAGGAACATGACAATATATACTTCCATATCATAAATATTTTAAATGTCAGTTTTATGGTCAAGAATTCTTAAAAGTAAAATTGTATTTTATTTTGAATCTTGGAGCAGTTTATTCACTGCTAGGTAAAGTATACTCTCTATAAAATTTCCCTTCGAGTATATGACCTATGGATGAGAAGACTATTTTTCTATAATTTGGTTACTTTGTTCCCGAGAGCTTCTGGAATCCTGAGGGACAAAGGAAATCAATGTGTAAAAATATTTCCCCAGTGACATATAAACATTACCTTTTGACTATTACAAACGAAAAATACATATGAGAACATTTTATGACTAAAAAAATTACTTTTTCTTTTTTGCCATTTCATAGTTCTACTTATTGCTATTGTACTCCTCCATAATATACTATGGAATTTTCATTATCTTAGTAATTGTGAACAATATCTCTTACAGAAAATAAATTTATTTCAAATATGCCTATAGAAATTTATCTCACACAGTAGTTTAACATACAGATTTTCCTTTTCATTCATTACATTTATTGGTCTTTATTATTCAAAAGTTGAACATGAGATATAGGCTCCACAAATTCATTCGAACACCCTAATAATGATAGTTATTAATAAGTTACAAGAATAATGAAAAATTACAGACACTCTTTTTTAACATTTTGTTTTCTCATCACCTCAAATTGCTCTGCACAAACGTAAAAAATACTTGTTGGTTCCCTGAAAGAATTATTTATAAACAATATGATGTTTTTGAATAACAATAAAAAAATTAAGTGTAGGGGTAATTGTGGCTAGAAATGCAACTTATGAGATGATTCTTACTTCATGATGCATTTTAAAACTAGGCAATAAGAAACATTTGAATGAGTGGCTTTAAATTACTTCAGTTTGTGAGAACCAGTGAATTTAAAATGGCACTTAATTTGAAAGAAACAGGGAATTAAAGCTTTAACTCAAAACATTTAAATTTTACGCAAACTGAAATTAAGATGAATTGTAATCATTTGCTGTCTTTTTAGCCTTCCTTACAAGTAGGCTTATTCTCCATTTTACCAACTATGTATTATGCTTTATCAAAAAAAATATTTAGTATTCAAATTAAAGAACGTAATAAAAAAAAATCTTTGTAAAGGATGCTAAGAAACTTCTAAAGAAGTTATAAATCAAATTGAAAAAGTAAGAATTGTGGAATAATAGTCTTCTCCCACTCCTCAATGATATTCATTCACAACTCTAAAAATAAATATTATCTGACTATATACTAAATACTACCTCTACACAGAGATTCCGTAGTCTTATATCACCTATTTTTATTCATAATTTTTAATATCTGTGTTTCACTTTCAATTTATTTAAATTTTAAAAATGTAAATTGACCTCACTCTGAATATTTATTATCAAAAACGAAAATTATCCTATGAGATTCCTGTTTATTTATATTAAGTAAACACATGTCTAGAACACATACAGTTCATAAATCTGTGTTATTTATTACAGTGATTTAAACTTGATTTGATTCTGTAATCATGATTGGAGAAATTTATTATTAATAAATGAAATATTTATGTATTAAAACAGCATGTAAGAAGTGTATTTTTAGTAATTACAATGAATTACCTAATTTTATAAAGAATTTATACATTATAGATGTGTGTAAGTATATTTTGAATAACTAAAAGTTAAAATACAGGATAATTTGAGAAAAAAAAAATTGTCCCTAAACACAAGCAAAACTATGATTACAGTAGCTAACTCCTCCCATGCTAATTAAATAAATAAATCCATCCATTTTGTATGTCTTCTGATATTATACATTAATATAAAAAAAATAAAGGATTTCCACAATTAAACTGAATAATATATATGTAAATATAAGTTTTATATTTCTATTAGAATTATCCCGTCATATGTTTGCATGTGTAAATCAAACTATAGTGATTTTCATATATGAAATTTGCATAAATACATAGACTCAAAGTATACCTATAGATTTCTGAAAATTAAAGCATAAGTGAATATGTTAACCTAACAAAAACAATTTCCTGGCCTTCCCCACTTTTTCTATGATGTTATGGTGGTGAGATTAAAGCGAAAGAAAGAGGGATAAAACATAACACGAGGAAATAAGTTTCTCTGTCTTTTATTTAATATGATGGTAGTTTCTGCATTAAGTTAGGAATTACTGAAGAAAACATTGTAAACACCAAAAAACCATCATGTGGATAGGTTGCATTTTTATTTGTAGCTGCTTCGGTTTTTAAAAGGTTTGCTACAATTTATTTTTTGTACTTAAATTCAGTCAAGATCCTTCACTCAAAGAGTCATGATTCTGCTTCACAGAAGTCTATATCTAAAGCACTACGGCTAAGTTAATGTATTATTTCATTTTGCAAATGCTATATTCTAATTCTATGGATTTTAAATATCGATGCTTTATTCTGGTTTACCAATGTAAAATTAATTTAAATCTCGACTTTGTAACTGTGATCATTTTAAAGAGATCCTACTGATATTTTTCTCCTTTATTTTTTCTAACGGTAACTATGCCTCTTGTACTGGAGGACCTCTAGTCTAACCATCAATCATCTCTTAGATTTAAGGCCAGGACTCTTGTAGTTTCAAAGACTGAAATGTCAGCTACTTATAGAGGTTGGTAAAATTTATTCTGAACAGTAGGAATGAACCATACTTTTAGAGCATTGAAAGATGATCCATACACAGTTCTGCACCATCTCAAAATTTTTTTATTTACATTTTTATTCAATAAGTATTGAGTTCCTGCATATACTAGGTTTATACCATGGGTGAGGCATAAAGCAGTGAGTAAGCAATATATTTTCTATCCTCATGGAGCTGAGAAACAAGTTGGGGAGGCAGATAGAAACAAGAATAAAGAGAAAATATGTAACTTAGAATAATTATAAATGCTATGGGGAAAGAAGACGTTGATTTTGATTTTGTAGTCTATATGTAACAGTTTTAGATAAGAGCTTGCTGTTAAGAGTCATGCATTCCTTGATATGAAACCTGATGCTACTACTCTGCAAATTTCTGCAAGTTAAATAACTTTACTGAAGTTGAAATTCCTCACCTATATGGTAGGCTGATAAAACCAACCCCATAGTGTTCCTATGATTACCAAATAGGATAACGTATGTAAAACGCATTGCCAATGTTTATCACATTATCCACATTCTAAATGATTATTGTGGTGTAAATTGATATTACATGTACCTGGCAAATACAGGCATATGATAAAACTGGAAAATTATATTAAGAACTATAACAACTGTAACAAATATTTATACCCTAGATCTTATTACTTCAGAAAAAAAATTAACTGAACAGAAATTGTTGTTCTGTCTTTCCAAATTGTGCACCACACAGTTTTGTAAAATGGCTTATAAAATTTGATCTATAGGACATTCAGTCTCTGATACAATATACAATAGTGAGATGAAAAATATGTCAAACAGTAGTTTAAAAATGCCTTAGATTTGCCTTAAGTAGAATAAGTATTATCCCCATTTTCTAGATGACATGATTAAGGTTTAGGAAGATTAAGGAATTTGGCTGAGAGCTTATTGTTATTAACCTGTAAAAAACATTGCAGTGCAAACTCAAGTATCCGAATGCAAAGATATTACTTCTTTTATTATGTTATTAATATATCTTTCTCACTTATTTAGTAGCCAATTAGTGAAGGAGCCAGGTATTACTTTAGGTTTCTTATGTCTATATACAGAGGTTTCTTCCCCAAGCATTATTTATTTTACTTTAGTTTCGACCAATCATTTCTATTTGTCTAAATTTCTTCTGAATTTTCACTTTTGTAACCTAACAGCATGGCAAAACCATCTTAAATTTCTTCTTCCACAAATCTGGCTCAATATGCCTTTTAAAGCTTTAAAAAACTCTTTAAATAGTCCTTAATTACTCCCTACATACACCTAGTTTTTGTACCATTATTAATTAGAAAACCAAACTAAACAAAATTGAAGCTCAGAAAAATACTATGTTATGTTGTCAAATTGGAAAATGGTTAAGATTAGGATGTATGGATTCTTGATGTTAAGCCATGACATATATACTGTCTAAAAATATATTCCAAATGATATTACATCTGCTAACACCTCAAAGTATGATCTGCATAGAATATTTAGGAGAAAACAGGTATCATTTTAGACCCAAAGAAATGCCTGTTCCTTATTAATCTTACAAAGTAGATTTCATGATACTTCAAAAGATTGTTCTGTAACTAACTTTGAGAACATTAGGATTCATTTTTATCTTACTTAACATTTATTTTTGCTTTGTTTATTTCTAGTTAAATATTCTTATTTTTCTGCTGCTTCTCCATTAAGGTCTATATTGTAATTAAAACAGTGCACCTCACAATTGTTGTATAATAATTATCCACAATAAAGATTTTGCTTTCCATTATTTCACTGGAGATAACTATTTACTTCAACAGAACTTATTTCTTCATTTTTTTTAATACATTGTGTCACTCTGTTTCTATATGTACAAGGTACACCTAGTTTATTGCAATATAAGTAGGGAAGCAGAGAGGCCACTGAATTGAACTTAGTGCCAACTTTGCAAACCTTTTGCAAACTTTAAGTGCTCAATTAAAAATAATTGAATAAATTAGTGAAGTGTAAAAATACAAATACATGAAAATTGAGCACAAATATCAAGAGGCGATGTTATCATCATAAAATATTCACTAAAAACTAAGCATACAACTATTGTGCTTTTTGCTTTACCTGCTTTTTTCTCCTATGCTTCACCAAGCTTTTACATTTTTTTCCACATGGTGTAGATAGGTGAAGACAATCGCATATCAGTCAACTTAATGAAATACATGCAGTGCATGTTGTCAAGTCACTCAGCTGAGTCCATGTCAGTTGAATTCTTGGGCAGCAATAGCAAGTCAGGCTAAGGGAAGACAGACTTTAAGGACTTTGAGTGTATTTATTTGTCAAACATGATTTATATTTATATAATTTCTAACATTTTTAAATTGATTACTTTTGGTTGGGGTGATTATATTGTAAGTGCATCTTTATTTTCTTTTCTTAGTTCAATTGAGATATAGCCAAGATTTTCTTCCTAGCTTGTGTTTTTATAAAAATTACTGGATTCTGAATGTTTCATATGAAAACCACTGTCATGTTTTGAACTGTTTAATTAGAGCTGAAGCAAATTAATACAGATTTTCTAACTAATATTTACAGAATCCAAGACACTTCACGGGATTATAAGATTTGATTGATGACACTTTTTCTGCCTTGTTTGCCTGACATTCAAATTGCTGAAGATCTAAACAGGAGAACTGAACATTTTGTCTTGACAGGAAAACAACAACTGTAAATATCTCTTACCCTAAGTTGAGTAAAGCACTTTTATAAATCTAATCTATGAACCAACTAGGGCATTTTTATTCCCAATTTAGATACTAAGGTCTAATAAATCTACTTTACTATTGTAGTGTAGCAGTACCAAATCTCAAAAGTGTTTTTCTCAGTGGGTGTCAAATTTGGCTGTATTATTTGGATTATGAAAAAACACCATCTACAACATGATAATATATACTGCTGACAAGTCATCTTAACCTTTCCTATTGAGTTTTACAAAATAGTTACTAACCTTATTCAACTGAGAAACTGAGAAATACATTTTCTCTAAACTGATTCTTTAATACTATATTTGTTGACAATTCAGAAAATATACTGACGTCATAGAGAAAAAAGTACTTTAGATCACAAATTATTAAGCAAAAAAGTATTTTATAGAAAGAGAACATTTGCTTTCTGACAAAGAGGGACTTACACACAATCAAAAATGACACATCTCAGGGCACAAGAGATAGGACCTAGAAAGGCAAAAATATTGTGTTAGTTTACTGTGAAATTAAGTAAGATTGAAGTTCTCTGGGTGACAGAATATAAAACATTTACAATGTTTCCAAAAATTTTGTTATTAAATATACCTCTTATACAACCCCCAAAATAAGTTTCCTAGTAACTCAGTAAATGTAATTATTTTAACTATTTCTATATTAATGTATTATATAAAATGTATATTTCTATATCAATGCAAAGACTGTACTAACTTTTTCTAAGCAACTGACTATTTTCTAAATTTTAACACATTATTATATATTCTAGTAATGGTTTTGTAGACTTTTTTCCTCTGTTACACCACTATAATTTTACTATATTCTGAATTTGCAATATATAACTTCAAAGAGCCTTATAAGTCTACTCTAAAAAAATGCTAGGATATTTACACAATTGAGCCTGGCCAAAAATAGTTTTTGTTTTTTTTTTCTTTGAACACTCTGAGGTCAATGATGTGGTTTCTCTCTCATGAGTGTATGTAAATAGTATTTATTTAGAGTATAATACTATAAAAATTTTTTATTAGAGAAGTCTTTTTTCTTTTGTTTGCTCATGTGGCTTTTGAATATTCTCTGAATTTACAATTATAGCAGAAATATTTTAGAAATCACTCGAATCAAAAAAATATAAAAAATATGAAAGTTAATTTTATTAAAAAATTTAGGACTCAAAGACAGTTAAAGGATGTTCTTTGCTAAGTCTGATTTTATATGGAGGAAGATACTGAGACATAGAAAAGCTAAGTGAATTTATTTTAATATTAAACACCTAGCAAGTGCAGAGCCAAGATTTTCACTCAAGGCTTCTGCATCCTGAGTCAAAATTGCTGTGCTACTCTTTTAAGAAGGATCATGAATTATTCTTTGAGGTCTCCAGAAAGATAGACTCTTACAGTTTCCTTCCTGTTATGATAGAGAGTACTGATATTTGTGTCCAGTCGACTATTGACTTCTCACCTCGATGTCTCATATACTTTATTTCTAGTAATATTAGTTGCATTTAAACAAAAGGCAGCAGACACATATACCCACAGACAAACATATATATATATCAACCCTAAAACTCATTCTGTCATATAAATTCTCTCAGCCATTCCATGGTACTTTGGTACATAGTCAAATACTTATGGAGAGAGGGATGTTCGTAGGCATATTCTGTCATTTGTGGAAACATTTTCATAAAAAGGGTAATGATTAATGCCATTAAATCGAAGTACACATACTTGGATGAAATCAATGGCTGATGATACCAGGTGTTAAGGACTTGATAAAGGAAACTTCTCCATCTCAGGAATATACCTACAGAGCAGAAAACCCAGTTGCTTGGTTCTTCCCACTCTTGAAAGCATTGTAAATACAACACATTAGAAATTCCATGAGTGACAGCATTTTATTCTTTGAGTTGCTTCTGTATGCATGTTTGTGTGCATTTGCTTGTCCCACCCATCTAAAACTCATTAACTTTAGAATAAAATTATATAAATTACAATTTTCTTCTACATCAAATATATCCATTTAAAATTTCTGAGGATACAGCTGAATCCCTCTGGTTGATCATAGGAATTTATTTTTTTTCTTAAGACTCCTTCGTGATATTTTACAAACCAATGAGTAGGGTGAGATACTTAGAGGCTGGATTTTTATTATTTCTTGTTCTTACTATTTTGTTAGGTAGACCCCATATATTCTGAAAATATTTTTATATCTTCTCTGCTTTACTATAATGTGGTTAGCTTACTTTTGAATATTAAATGGACAAAAAATGAAAAGCCAAAGTAACATTTATTATTGGAATTAAACTCATAAAGAAACTTTAAATATGTAACATTCTATTCATAAACTAATGCCATTTTGACAAAGCTCTAAGCCTATCTCTTTTTGAAATAAGTAAGGTGTGGTGGGAGTTGAGAGAGCTGCAGTCAACAAAACAGAACTAGAAAACATTGGTTGATGTGGGCAGAAAAGATAGGTTTCCCTTTTGAAAATTTTAAAACCCTGGGCACATTCAGTGTGTGCTGCCACTTAATGCATTGTCCAAGTATTTCCTGCACATCTAATTTTTATGAGAACCTTAAAAGGTTTCTAGTAGACAGTTTAATCACATTTCCTCTCACCGCTTGAAAGTGTGCTTCTTATAAGGAGGTAGGTCATTGTCATAAAAAGGAAACTTGTTTGGTTTCTCAGGGTGCCTTTTAATTTTTATTTTGGCAGATGTGGAGCATGGGGAGGCCTGATAAGTACATCAAACAGATAACATTTACAAATACATGGCACTCCTTCCTTTTGTTAAATATAAGCTATCATTAGTATGTGCAAAACACTTATTTGTCTCTAGATTTGGCTCCACCTTCTTGCCTGCTCTCCAAAAAAAAAAAAAAAAAAAAAGACCATATCACTAATAGATGAGTGACAGTAGGACAATTGCTCATTATTCCTATGACATATGTGTAGTCAGATGAAATAATCTTTTAAAAATGACTTCATAAAATTGTCATGCTTGTATTTCCTCGATAGCTTTTACACTAGATAGTCTATGTATTTGCTTGTTCCACCCTTCTAAAATTTACAGACCAGAGGCTATAAGAGGTGAAAAGAGAGCTCTGAAACAGAAAACCAAGCAGTGTCCTCCCCAGGTCTCATTTCCACCTGCAAATATTCTTTAGTTGAAGTTTTCCCTGCTCCTGTCACTGACAAGGCATAGGAAAGTACTAGATCAAAATTATTCTTCTTGAGAGAGATTTTATAACAGGAACAATGGAGGAAATAGATTTTGGTCATTCTGTGAAAACTACTCAAAATGATTTTTAAAGTCACAAATGGTATTACAGTTTTGAATGAATGTACTCTTGGAATGAAAGGAGAATGCTAAAGAACACTACTTTTAGGTAAAATAAAAATGTATATACCTTTGGTTTGATGTAGTTATCTCAAAGGCTATGTAGGGCTGGGGCATACCATAGAAATGAAATTCCGATCGAAGACCATGCCTGCATTTTATAAGGTGAATACTGGTTTCTTATTAATAGAGATCATCAGGAGACAGAGACAAAGTACTTGATTTTACCAGATAACTGCCAATTTATAGTATGAGAATATAAGCCAGACTTTGTCAGAGGACTAGGTTATACATCATTTAGGAGCATGGTGGAGCACACAAATACCTCTTTCGGTTTTCTGTTTATTTCACTATGAGGAATTATGAAGGTTTTTGCATGATACACTTAATGTGAAAATTTCCTGAATCATTATATTCTTCAGTATGTCTCATTATTTCTCTGAAAACTAGATAATATAAAAAATACATACATACATATATATATATAATTCCAAAAGACACTCTACTATATTTTATCATATGAATATGTTTGTGTGTACAAAGTTGTTATGGTATAGAACAAAGTTTAAACTATTAAAATATAAAATCTCTAAAGTTTTACATTTTCACATAAAAAGTAAAAATAAAATGTCAAATTAATATGAATTATTCAATTTAATAATAAAGATAAGATTGAAAGTTTTTAAGGTTATTAGACATGAAAAATGTCAATATATCTAGTAGACATTGTTTTTAAAAATATTAAGATCTATTTTGTGAAGTTTGAACAAAATATTTTGTAACTATAATTTTGATACCATGACTTTTTAATTTTTAGGGGTATAATATTAAATAGAATATTAAATAGGAAAAAGAAAGAAACCAGTATTGTTCTTTGGTTGAATAGTAATCTTCTTAAAGGTAAACACATTTAAAATATCAGAATCATGTTCTATTGATGTAGTTCATATGGAAATTATTCTCTGTCCAAAAAAATGTTTTTAAGCATGAAAGCTGGAGTCAAAATATTTTTTAACTGTACATGACTGTGAAACTGTAAGCATACTTTGACATGGAAAGATTATGAACTGTGGAAACACAAAACCATTTCTTTCCTGGATATGTGGCTTTAGAAGATTTCTTTAGTATGAAAGCCATACTAAAATAAAAATAGCTTTAATTTCTATAAGATAAAAGTGGGAATAATAATGTTCACCTTATGTATTGTTGTGAAAACATGAAATTCTGTACACAAAGAGCCAGAGTGTCTGAACCTTGTACTAAATACATAATATCAGTTCGTACCATCCTCATCACTGTCATGATCCTACCAACCTGTTAAAATAGCAGGCATTTAAGACTGCTTTAACCTGGAGAAATTTCCGAGTACTTCTGCTCCAAGTTTTACATTTTAAAAATGAGATAACTGAGACCTCAATAGCTGACCTTCCAAGGCCACACAGCAAGTATACAGCAAACTGAGAAGTAACCCTTGGCTCATGACTTCCAGTCTAGTGTTCTTTCCATATGATTAAAACTGGGGAGAATAAATATATGCTTTCTTTCCTAAATTTTTTTCCACCCTTACTTCTATGTGGCAAGGATGAGGTTAGGAGAATCTAATCTCAACTAACTAGGAATTCAAATTAAAGAATTTGGTTGATGGTGATTACTTTGGCTACTTAATTTTATTTTTTAGCTAACAAATGTGCATTTACCAGGTGTTATGAAGTGAATCATGTTTCTTCAGAATGAGTATGTTGAAGTCCTAACCCCTAGTACCTCAGAATGTGAATATACTTGGAGACAGTGGCCTTAAAAAGGTAATTAAGTTAAAATGAGGTCATTAGGGTGGGCTTTAATCAAATATGAATGGTGTCCTTAAAAGAACAGGAGATTAGGGCATAGATACACAGAGGGAAGTCTATAAAGATAGGAATATGATGATCAGCTATAAGCCAAGGTGAGAGATATCAGAAGAAAACAACCCTGCCAACACCTTGATCTTGAACTTCTAGCCTTCATAATTATGAGAAAGTCAATTTCTGTTTAAGCCTCCTAGTCTGTGGTATTTTGTTCTAGCAGGTCTAGCAAACTGGGCACTAGGCACTAGTCACTCTTCTGGAAACCTTATCTACATTGAGCCATTCAGAGCTGAAAGGCAAAACTAGTCATTTTAACTCTTCTTCAAATGTTAAGATCTTTTGCCCAAGTGGAGACTTTATTCTCTTTCTTAAAGCAAACAACAAACATCAGATAGTCGAGGGAGAAGAGTGATACCCAGTACTCTCTAAATTAGAAAGCCATTATAATGCTCCTTGAACATACTTTGCTAGTCTAGCCCTATGAGTTTTATTTAGTACCTTTGCGTGAATTTCTCTTAGAAAATTCTTTTTTTATTTTTTTAATTTAATTTTATTATTAGTTTCAAGTATACAGTACATTGGTTAGACATTTATATAGTTTATTCTTTATATCGTGCTTTCCTGATTCTTTGTATGCCCAGCACTCCTAAAACCTAAAATGTTGGCTCATATAAAATAAAGGCTCTATCTCCAAGCACTTAGCACAGCTAATTGTAGTGCATGCCACATGTAGATACTTGATAAATGCTCATGGAATTACACTGAAACCTCTTCATAGTGCTGATCTGAGTACCCAGGCTATGTTTGCTGACAGCCTTGGTGGTGAAACATTCTTATAACATGATCTCTTGAACACCTCGATAATTAAAAATGCTTGGATGTTGTCCAGGAAAGACTAACTCATGCCAATGTTATTATAGTAAAATTCCAGAATGGTAATTCTGGCTCTTGGTTGTAGAGATCATCCTTGGTACCTAAAGCTAATTAACATAGCAATGCAAATCTTAATTCATGCAGCTTACAAAGGGAAAACCCAATTAGAGTGATGCGATATTAATTAGAAGAAAATTAGAAGTTTAGATTAAGAGCCTGGTGACTCAGTATGAGTTATCAATATGGAGCATGTGTAAGAAGGAATAAAGGGGATCCTGTCCATACAGGGCATTATAGCTTCAAACAGTTACTGGAGATATTGTGAGGGTTCTTTTGAGGGTATTTCAGACATCTTTTAACTCACATAAAGAAAAAAGATACAACAGAAAAAGGTGGTGATTTATATTTTTTCCCAGATACCAGAGAGTAGTCAAGAAAGGGAACAGGAAAACTGTATTTAGGGGAAATTTGTGAAGGAGCATCTGCTTCCTCACTGCTCAGGTGAAGTGGGGGAGCCACTCGTGATGCTGAAGCCTGTGAGATGTCTGGTTTCCTAGAGGAAATTCATCATGGTGGTTAATGACACTTTTCTAGGAAAATGCAATTTGGCAAGCAAAATAATCTTTAGGAACATAACAGTACAATTCACATATTACCATTGCCATTGCTATTTTATTCAGATGATTATGTGTAGATAATAAATAAATGAAACCCTACGAAGAATGAATAATGATTAAATTATCATATCTACAGGCAAATATTTAAGAATTATCATAGAAAATTGTTAGGAAATATTTTTATTCTATTATTTTATTTTATTATGTGTTATTATAACACTTTTTCATTATAAAGGATTTGATAAAGGGAATATAAGCAATTTAAAAAAGGAAACAAATATGCTATTAATGACCAAGACACTAAGCATCTAATAATAAGAGAACATATGACATTGACTTAACGAGGTTAAATAGAAGATGAACAATAACAGTTGATGACTACATGATCGTGTCAACCTTGAACTCAGAAATGAGTAGAGAGTTGAAGCTAAAGACTGTTGTTTAGGAAAAAACAAACTTTTAGTTTCCAGTGTGACTTAGTTAAAACAAATCTGTGCATTGTGGCTCCTCAACCTAGGACTCCAAAAGGAACACAGAGTTCTCCAAATATTAAATGACCGTATGTTAGGGAAAAGATTTTATGAAGTACATAATATAGATGCAGTAGAGAGACATAAATGTGACTGAAGTCTTTTAGGACTCTGAACATGGGAAAATGAGTTATTTTCATCATTGGAAACTTTGATTTTTAAAAAATGGCTTGTGCAAAGAATATTTGGTAATCATTTAAAAATTTCTGAAATGAACAATCATCTGTCTATCTTAACACTGTATTTCTCAGTCCACTTAACATTACTGATAGTTGAATCTAATTGACAGAGGATAGATTTAAAGTTTATTTGCAGGCCATTTAAGCCTTTAGTTTTATGATTGATATTCTTTCTATTCCCTACTTGACAATTTCAGATAATTTGCTGATATCTTTAACGTTTCTTACAAGAATTTATGTTTTAATCTGTGCCATTCATTTATGTATTGATGCTACTTTGCAAGTTTTAAAAAGTGGTGTATTGTATCCCAAGCGTGCCAGTTTACCTTCTGGGATATTATGTTGTATTAATCGAATCCCTATAGACTAAAATAATAATATAACTATACAAGCCAACTTGAAATTTTAAACTCTAAGCAGCAAAATTCCTTTAATAGTTAACATTACTGTAGACATTTCTTTTAATTTTTTTCTTCATCTTTGCATACTTAATATATGTATATCTACTCATGTATGTATATTTTTCTCTTCATATATGTATTAATAATACAATTTTCAGAACATTTATGAGACTGACTATATACATTTCTAGATTATTTTTTATTTGTTTTTTTATCAGTGAGTGATGAAATTCCTTATAAGTTTCTTTAAGTGAAGAATTTCCCTAGTACATTTAAATACTTGTAGAATCTCATTTTAAGTAGTATTACTCAGATCATCAAATTTCTTACCTTGTGTTCAGACCTAATTATGACAAAGGAGTTGATTGAGAATATGTACAAAATGCAGACACCACATTTTTTACATTTTTCTCTTCACATTAAGCATGTGACTACCTGAGTAATAAATTTGCAAACAATAAAATGGTGGGGAGAACACTATGAAATAGGAATATTTTATTATATTTAAAGTAGTACTATCTAATAGGGTAAATATATATGTATTTTTAAATCAACCCTACTCTGTCTATATTTGAGGACTTTCTGAGGTAAGATATAAATATATCTTAAAATTGAACACTACCAATTTGTTTTGCTAAGGGCTAAGAAAAGTAGTTTATAAATTACAGGAGTTTTTAGATGATGCACTTCCTGTGAGAAATAGATGCTACTTGTTTATGGATTAGTGGCCACAATTGAATCTCACTTAAAGGAATTTTCAGAAAGTTTTTAAATAATACAAGTTGCAAATAATTTCAAAACCAAAATTGAATAAGGGAGAATGTAGGCAGTGGTGAAATATGTTAATGATAAAATAAAATTTAAATAGGGCTGTCTATTAGGTTATAGGATTTGAGAGTAGGTGGTCTCTTTATTTGTCTTTCACTTTTTTTTATTGGCCTTCCTGCTTCCTTTTCTTAAATCTGTGCCAACATGATTATGTGCTTTTGGAATCCGACCTATGATTGAAAGCTGATTTCAGGGGATAGATAAAACATGAGGATCCTATATCTTTAAGCCATGTTTAAACACAAAATTACTAAATTGCTTTGATATAGTATAAGTATTGTGTTTAAACACCAGACAACAGTTTCATAAAAAATTTTATAGCTACTAGAACGAAAAGAATTGCGGAGATAATTTAATAATGATTTGTTGATTCCTGGAATCCACGTCATCATCATTAACAAAACACTAACAGAACAATGTGCAATTGCCAACATTCAGGTCCTATAGCATGCCAGAGTATTCACATTTGGGTTTTTTAACCTAATTGCTTTGTAACATTGAACAAATTACTTTGTCACTCTATAACTCAGTTTCCTTATCTATTACAATGAGGATGGAGACCGAATACATTCTATTGGATGGTTATGAAATTTAAGAAGAAGAAGAATAGTTTGGAATTACTTAAAACTATATCTATCACATAGTAATCAATGTTACCTGTAATTATAAGCTTTTGATTTTAACTTGAATGTTAAAATAGTCCCAATCATGTAGAACTAGATATATTAATTGTCTTAATTAAGATAGAGTATATTCGATTTACAAACTAAAATATTTGAACACAAAATTTTCAGAAATAACTGTTACGGAACCAAGTTTACATATATTTATGTACACAACTGAAAGATGTGCTGGGCTATGTTTTTCTCACTTCACTTATTCTTCAGTCAAGATTTGGTACATATAATTAGCTATCAAACATGCACCAATTATCTAACTGCTTAGGTATATTAGCCAGGTGTAGCATATTAAATATTAATTCTGCGAATCTGAAGAAATTATATGAATTATGCCATTTTCTGTTCTTCAGGTAATAGACATACAATAATTTACTCACTAGTGATTTAATCTTTTCATATTTTTCAATTATCTGAACCATGATACATTAACTATGTTGTAGCCTTACTTTCTGACTTGAGCATAAATATTCTTATCTCTTATACACTGTAGTGATGCCAGAAGAATATTAGGTAAAATATAACTAAAGAGTGATAAGCATACACTGCTAGTTCTATTTATTTCTTAACATTTAATAGTATAATGAGGGATTATTTTTAAAGATGAAAAATAAATGAGTTAGGAAAACATGAGCATTACAATAATAGCTATCTTTTTCCTGAGGGGAATGGAAGGGAGATGTATTTTGATTAGCTGTATCATCTGTAAAACTGAGGACTTTCTTATATCTAATACAGGAGAGGCAAATTGCAGCACAAACAATAGAAACCAATTGTATTATAAATCATCATATCATTGACAGACAATTATATTCAGAACTTTTCAAGCATGAGGTGATAGCAATGTTTATCCACCAACAAAGTTATTCAAGCCATCAGCTCAGCGGGGATGTGAACATAAGGAAGTTACTTTTGGGTTTGTTGCTGGAATTTATTTCTCCTATTACCTTCCTTCTCACAAATTTCCTGTAGAATCATGAAAATTAATGATAGAAAATACTTTTGGCACTCACTGAGTTAACTCTCCTGCCCACTGAGAAACACCTCCAATGCACTATATTTCTCTCTTCCTTAGCTTTGGCAGTCAGGAGGGTGGGTCTTCATAAAAAGGCAGAGAAGTAGTTCTCCAGAAGCTGAAGCAGAAGCAGCCAATCTTTTATTTTAATTTTAAATGTGACACTTTACATTTACAACTAAATATGTATTTTATATATTCTAAAACACATTTATGTAAAATGTTAAATAACAATTTTTGGTAAATTACGTTTGCATCACATTTAATTTCTGCACAATTATTTCGTTAGTGCATAGTCAATCACAAGACTGAGTGTAATAAATTGAAGAAATGGCACAGTTTCTCTCTATCAAAGGAAAACAAATATTGGCATTGCTCACAGATGGTACAAAGTTAACCCAAGTGGTAAATTGTCTCAAGGCATAGTTGACAAAGTTTATATAATATTTGCAAAGTTTCAAAGTTTACGTAAAAATTTTTGTTCTCTAAATAGTGATATTTATCTGGCAATAATTTGGCTTTAATTGTTCTACAAATTGGTTGGTTTAATGAAAGCTGCTACCAATAAACTGAATAAATTTCAGCATAGTTTAAATGACTGATAGAGTTATTACTATTAGGATAGTTTTGTATGTTTCCCCAGAAATTTTGCTAATCACTCATGTCCACTGCACTTAAAATAGGAAGCATTCACATAACCAACCTTGAGTTAACCTAATTTTTATACATGTGGTCTTCCCTTGAGGTCTGAGACTTTAAAAGACAGATGTTACATTTTATTTAGTCTTTTCAATTCTTCCAGTAGATTAGAATATGTGCTCTATGTTTGCTTTATGCAAAGCACATATTCCTGTAATATGTATATGTGTGTTCATGAGACAATTTTTAGCTATTAGGTCTTCCACTGAGATTGGCTTTGTATTTATATAGTTTTGGTAAAATCAAGGTTACTTACCTAATGTAAGAGGAAAAGATGCAATAAATAGAACCCTTTACCCTAGTTTTGTCAACTGGATAAACCAATAGAAGTTGTTCAAGATGATTGAGCTATCCGCCTTATAGAGTTCAATTCAGAATCTAACTCTGATTTTTGTCTTTAAAATATATCCTATTTCTTGTGTACATACAATCTTTGCTTTTATACTTGCTCTAATTAAAGGTCGTTTAGAATATTGGATTTTAAAATGCTTATCCAGTATTTCTAATTTATTTGCTTTGAAAATATACCGAAAATATACTGAAAATATACTATCTGAAGCCTTTTAACTAACATTTTCTGGTTTACCAGAGAATTCTTTAACATAACTCTACTATCTGTTCTAAGATTATGTTTTTCTGGTAGAGATCTTTTCAAGCCAAACTAAGAATTTTTGCCAGTTCGTTGGGTATATATGTTAGGGTCTTTATGCATAGTGAAATTTAGTACAATCATGCATCACTCTTACTCAAAGAGGAAGCCCTATTACTGAACTCTGAGATTCACTTTTAGATAGTTTTATGTAAATGAAAGTCTTGTAGCGTCCAAGAAACCCTGTAATCTGGCTTCACCTTAATTGCCGAGGCATTCCTGTAAAGAGGCATTTTTAAAGACTGATAGACAACATACAAACATTCAGGAGGTTATTGTTTTAGGATGCCTTTGATATTGAAAAGGAGTTATTTTTCTTCTGAAAATTATGGCTCACTGGAAACAGGAATTCACTCAGTAGAACTGATCTGGAACACAAAATGCCACGTAATTTTCAATATATCCATGTTACATAAGTGCAGAAGGCTGCATAATTTTATATTACATGGGTTGAGGATTGAGGATTTGTGTTTTGTTTCTGCTTCAACAATTGCCTCTAAAAAACGATGATGAATTGTGAGGTGGTTACAGGCTTTAATTTTTTGATTGAATGAAGGGATTGTATTTATAGAAGGTCATTCAGCTCCTGTGAGGAAGGTTATTAATATAAGAAATTATGTGCTTAGGTAAACCACCTCAGTTAGACAGTGAAATTCATCATTCAAGACTTGTTTAGGGACATGCAAAATACACTGTAAATTGAGTGTCTCACTTTCAAGGAGATTAATGCTCAGGAATTTTCAGAAAACTGTGATAAGAATCCCAAGGATTCATGACAATGAGAATACAGTTAATTTTTTCTCTATTTACTTGGAAATCAAGTCTATTTGGAGATATCTTTCTTTTTTATTCTTGTTCTATATACCTTGCTTGAAAACACAGGAGGAAACTATTTATTCCTATCATTCTTGAGTAAAAGTTAAAAGTACACATCTTAAAAGATGTGGGTTCATTAAGTCAAGTATCTTACAAGGCAAAGAATATATAAGTAAATGCAAATGGTGTTTAGATATCAAGCCTGTATCCTTCTGAACAATAGCATGCCAAACTTATTCCTGAAACAGTGTTGTAGGGGTCATGGATGGCATGTTCTTTAGGTTATTCTAGGGGGCAGACATATAACCAGTTACATAAATATGTTTATTTTTCTTTTTATTTTATGTTCTGAATGATTTTCTTTTTTTAAATTATTTATTTATTTATTTTTATGGCGACTTTGGTTAACGAAATCCAGTAAGTTTCAGCTGCACATTTTAACAGTAAGGCATATATATATTTGCATTATGTGTTCACCTCCCATAGTTAGATTTCTTTCTGTCACCACCTATTTTACCCCTTTTACCCCATCTACTTCCTCCCTGCCTCTGGTAACCACTAGTCTATTGTGAATATGTTTAAGAAGTGAAAGAATGTTAAAAACGTTGCCCTAATCTGTTATAAAACAAAAATTAAACATCATGCTACTTTCGAAATTTAATGAGGAATAGTAGAAATGTGTTATACATAATTTAAAATTTTAGTATTAATTAAAAGAATCTGACTTTATATAGTCCCTTATACTTTTGAAATTCTTTCACATCTAATTATCACATTTAAGTCTTTTAGCCACCTGTGTGCTGACAGGCAGGAGAGAGGTTATTATCCCTATAGGGACATAACCACTTGATTGTGGTTTTACAGTGAATACAGTGCTTTTTCCTCTGAAACACTCAGAAGATTATGCCTGCATGCAACTTCTCTGAACAAAACAATCCAAATATTCAATACTTCCAATTAGCTGTAGCAAATCTATGGAGTTCTGTAAATACCGATGAATTGTGTAGGTCCAAAGCTGAAGTCGAAATGGAAGACACTGAATACGGTTATTTGAAAACAGTTTTAAGAATTTTCTACCTGTTAAAGACTGTTCACAGCACTGGAACATCAAAGGGGAAAATAGACACAAAACACTTTATTCAGAGAAATGAATGTTAGAAATATATTTGCTATGGATGCAAAAGGAAAAGAGTCAGGAGAGTATAAACCAAATCGTCACTGTTGGGGTTGATGGGTGTTGGGGGTCGCCCCAACAGTTGCGGGGAGGGAGAGGAGAGAGTGACTGCACAGAAGTGTAGTTAGCATTTTCCCTCGGTTCTTCCTCAAATGACAGCAGAGAAGAATCACAGGTCATTGAGATCTAATAGTTTTATTAAAAGCATATTTTAGAAAGACAAACAAATGCCCCCAAGGAGGCACATGGAGAAAGACAAAGTATGCCCAAGGAGGCACGTGGTCCCAGCGCTGTAATGAGCAAAAAGGTTACAAACAAAAAAGCCCAAAAGTTCAAAAAGGAGGGGGCTTAAAGAAGAGGATCTCAAAAGAGCAAAAAGTGGGGCAAAAGGAGGGCCCAGAAGTGGAAATATCTGCCTTCTATTTGGGCTGTGATTGGTGGTTCCAAAGGCATTCCTAGGTGATTAGCAAGTGAGGCCATTTTGATTGACACTTGGCTGCTACAAAACTCTTTGCCTAGTGTATTTGTGCATACCCAGAATTCTACTACTATTCGGGTGTTCTTTAGGCTGTCTCTAGGCTGAGCCCCTATTCCTTTGTCTCCCCTATTGCTCATGTCTGACTAGCTACCTCACAAAATGACATGGGCATTGGGCAAGTTGTTTTAAGATGCATAAAGGAATCTTAGATGGAATATTAAGCAAACATTTAAAAATGCAAAATGAAGCATACATAGAACAGTTGATTCTGAAACAGTAGATGTCAGTGCCATTCCCTATAGGTATAGAGAAAATAATTAAAGGTATGAAATTGCATAAAGTTTCCCAAAGAAATAAAAAATTAATGAAAAGATACGCTAACCAAAAACATAGACTTGAGAGGCATAAATATAAAATATGTTACCACTGGGAAAGGAACACTCAAGGACACTGAAATACAGAGAATTGCTGAGGAGAAGAGAGATTAGCATTATGGAAGAAAAGGGAAAGAAAAGTGATGGCTTTTCAAGAATAATTTTTTGTTAAGTTTGAAGGAAATCAAGGCATAACTAAGAAGAAAGGAAGTTGGAAATCCTCTTTCCAAAGTGCACCATGAGAAAAACATGTGGGAAACAGAAGACGAAAATACCAGTGAGGGATTAACTAGAGGTGCACTTATTTTCCCATAATCAAAAACAAACCTCATAAATCTTTTTAGGAGAAGGGACAAAGTTATATCATTTAGACATTAATGCATTTGGCATATCGGGAGTATTTAGTGTTCTTATTATAATACTGACATAGTAGAGCATCCATTTGACATTTGAATACTCGTATTCTACTTCTCTGCTTGTTTTCTTTTTTAAGAGGGGAAATTGTTGAACATTATTATTACAGTGATTATAAAAACTGTTAAAATGGTAAATTAAGACACTCTTTTCTTTTTGCCTTAGTAAAATTGAATTTGAAGGTCCGTTTCTCTTACCCTTTTCTGCAAAAGAGGAGTGATAAAGTGGTCTAAAACACAGTTTAAGAAGGTAGTCTTAATAAAGTATGATGTATGCAATTATAAAAGTTAATGATGAAGATACTTTTGGCTATAAGAAACTGAAACTCACATCAACTAGATTAATGTAGAGATTTTCTGGAATCCAAGGAGAGAAAATGAAGAACACTTGAGTCTCATTTCAAGGAGAACAGAGAATGATAAATAAGACAGTTTCTCTGTGTGTATCTTTATGTCCCTAACTTTCTGTCTCTGTCTGTCTGTCTGTTTGTCTGTCTTTCCACTTGGTACTTATGCATTACGTTCTCTGTACTGTTTTGTACGTGGCTACTGCTAGGTCCTTGTACACTCCAACCTTTCAATTTCAACCGAGACTTTCTTTCTTCCCCCGCAGCTTAAATTTCCACAAAAGCATTGAGGGGTAAGAACTCAACTTTGCTCGAACATCGTCATATACAGCAGTTTTAACGTGACACTGGTCATCTTAAATTCTGCTTGTCTGGGTGGCTGAGGCACACCATGTGCCTAATGTGCCTGAGTAGTTGTCATTTACATAATGTTAAAGTGAAAACAAGACACTTTAAATTTGCAGAGTTGTTCGTATAAAGAAAATTATTACTCTGGAGGCATTTTAGTAAGGGGATATTTATGTATTTGTTTTACCTAGTAACGGAATTAAAAAGCATCTTTGGTAGATTCTATCTTACATACTTTCTGTTTGTATTGGGCATTCGCACCACGCACTTGTCACTCTTTTACATAAACTTATTTTACACTGAATCACAATGAATGACTATCATAAAAACAAATAACATGTCAACACATTTATTCGACCAGAACCCTCTTGAGATGATGTCTGAATTTTCATCAAGACTGTAGTGATTAGTGTTTCTGATTATGATAATCAAGTAACTCATTAGTGGCTATGTTTCAAAAAGGATTTAAGATAAAAAAAAGTATTTCTAGAATACAGCGATGCATTTGACTCAAGCTGTTGAAAGATGAGAAAAAGTAAAAGGATAATTTTGGTCCTTAATATTATTTGGTAGTGAAATATACGTAAGGCAAGGGTACCCAACTTTTATATGCAAAATGTTCCCAAAGGCCTAGTTTCATGAGAGTTTATTTTAAAGTGTACTCTTGTTTATTTATGAAGAATAAATTGAACAAAGATTGCCTTGTCTAACTTGACATCAACATAAACTATCAAATGAGTGCATAAAATTTTCAGCGAGGAAGCATATGTTTTATTAGTTGATGCTCAATATATGAAGTAGGCAGTTGAAGTAAATGAAAGTAGTTTGTGACTTAATTTTTCAAAGAAAACTTATTTGCAAGTAGTTTCAGCTTAGTGAGCAGCAGAAAATAAGATTCTGTTCTTTCATGTGTACTTTGTATAGCTTGTTTAAAAATATGTAAATATTTACTGAGTGTGCCTAGGTGTATGTATGGGTTTTCCTTCCTGAGACACACTTCCCTCATTGTGTTTAGCTATTTATTTTAATGAGACTGTAGACAAATTCTATACTTCTTCAAGCTTTAGGGAGCTCACTAGGGAATAATATGGGGATGAATGTTCTGTATTTTGAGAAGATACATGCAGTGTCAATTAGCTAAAACCACGAAGTACAAGTTACTAAAGTTCAGTCAAGTCTTACAATCAACCATTAATACAATGGTTGTTAGCTATATGGATAAATTACATATACAGTCGTTATACTTAGACCTACACTTTTGACCACATTCAAACACATATTTAACATGGTATTTGGTTTCAAACTCATTAGACCTTCCTTTTTTGCAGATGTTTCAGAATATCTGATTGGCCTTTTTTTAACCTCCCAAATTCTGAGCATGAGATATTTCCAGTTAAACTGAGCAAGGTGTTTTTTCATGAATTAATTTAAATATTGAGTTAAGCAGATTGTTTCTTCAGATGTAGTTATAAGTCCCTTCCAGAGAAAGTATATATATATTTTCCTATTAAATTGAATGGGCATCTGAATTGAATGAACTAGAGGCTCTAAATCAATTCTATTGATGGGTCTTTGTTATTCTCTTACAGAGTAATTTGTGAGAATATTAATGAGCCAGATACAAAGGTCACTTCAAGGTCTGCAAGCCCATAATTTAAAATATGGAATTGAAAATATGGCTGAATTTCTTTTTGTTTCAATTACATTAAAAGGAATTCAAATAATTTCTACCCTATGTCACCTAAATGAAGTTCGTCATTCATTGGTCAGTCTCTGTGACATATCCTCATTGATAACAGAGCTTAAGGAAAGAACCTCCCATGTTTCTTTCAACTCTAATATTCAATGAGTCTATTAAATGTTGAAGCCACCCAGAGGGAAGGGAATTGCTACAGATTCTTACCGGTAGACATAAATTTCAAGCCCAGATTCCAAGCTTTTAAAAGACTTTTCAGTGCCACAGAGGAGAATGAAAATGAGAACTTAATAGAATTTAAAAAGAGCAAAGACTGAAAGGAAGGCAAAAAGGATACAGCGCTACTGAGCTCAGTGTCAAGAGTATAAATCATATTTACTCTGATTTCCTGTTTGTTTGTTTGTTTTTTATGTGGTGTTTCAAAAGTAGTCAGCTATCTTATCTGGTTGTTTCTGCTTCTACACAAACACACACACACACACACACACCCCCTCCTATTCAGGCTCCTACCCCTTAGAAGCTACAGAAGAGTTATACTCTGCTTTTTAAAGTGCCCTGTTACTGTACAGATTATTACAGAACATTGTGGATTATAGGATTAATTTCAACATCTTTCTCTAGTGATATACAAAAACAAACACAAATTAGTGTCGATGGTTTCATTCCCTGTTTATTTAGGAATCCTGGTAATCAAAATAGTAAGAAAAAATCTCATAAAAATAGTCTAGTAGAATTTTTTTTTTCCTTCATTGAAGAGGAGTAAAAAATTCTACTCATTTCGTCAGATCCTTATTTTCTAATGTTGAATTTAAAAAATATTTCATAAAATAACTTAAATTGTAATAGAATGCTAATATAAGATCGCAAAGAGCTATGCCTTAATAGTATTGAATTTTAAGTTAAGAGGCAATAATTAGAATATATAAATATTTCTCTTTTTCTAAAATTACTTTCTTTAAATAGTATATTATCTTGATTTGGAAGTGGATTTCTATTATCAATATTATTAATATGAAAAGAAATGTTTTGTAAAATGCTCTTTAGATATTGTTAATTATTTTTAAATATTGCCCACCATCTCTACTTTATAAAACTATCATGGACTTAAATATTAATCCTTATTTAATTGGATAAATATATTTATTTTGATATCATTGTAGGACAAAGATATGTCATTATCTGACAAGGAACTATCATTCTGTATTCTTCAGAGGAACACTGTGCATGAAAAAAATGTATAAATACCACCATCTATTTTACTCATTAGATTGTATTTTTTTTTGCCTCTATTTTGAAATATTTACATATGTTGCTGAATAAATTTGGGAGATATGCAGAATTTATCAAAATGACCATAATTAATACACTGTCAACTTTTTCAGGACAAGGATTATCTCTTATTTTTATACTTTTAATGAAATCATTATCATTACTAAGTATTTAACCCATAGGAGGTTATTAAGAAATGTTTGTTGAATGAGTGAATATATTTATTTGTGAGAATCTTCATAGACGATATAACATTTAATGTGCTTCTTGAAGAGAATACTAAATCATATGTTTTATCATTTTCTTCCTTGGTAAAGAAAGATTTCTCAGATATACTTCATGTTTATTAATATACCTTTTCAAAATAGATTTTTGTATATGTTCCTAAAATCTATTTCTGGTTAATCTTCACCAGGGGAGCAACTTAATAAGGATAAATCAGAGAAGTGTGAGTGTTTTAGAGAGCTATCTAAGTGTTACAGTTCTATGACCTCAGGATTAGAAGATAAACAGTAAAGTGGTTTTGCCAAAGTTATATTAGCTAGGAGCTTGGGGACAAAGCAAGTCGTTCAAAAGATAACTCTATTAGCAGTGACTTCATCTACAATTGTTTGCTGTATGTTAATGTACATTCCTTCTGGTAATCTCACTCCAAACCTATGAGAATAACCATTTTTCAGACCTTAAAAGCAAGCACATTTCTCACATGACTTGGTTTTGTTTCCTGAAAGACACAGAACTTTAATTTTTAAAATAAATTTAAAAAAACGTTCCAGCCTTTTGAACATTCACAGCTAAGTGGATTCTGGACTTGCTGAATGGTTGCCATCCAACATGGCTGTGATTAGTTTAATTTGGGCCTAAATAATCTGTTTCAGAAGGTACTCAATGCACTAATTCTTTTTCTGAAGAGAAAGTGGAAGTAGAGTCAATAAATATTAAACTTTTGATAGCGTTTTTCTCTTTATGAAGAAAACTATGTATATGAGAGTTAAAATGAGATGTTGGTTTTAATAGAGTAACATATTTCAAGGCTATCAGCAAGAGCACATGGTTAGAACAGTCAATAGTGAAGTTTGGCTTTCCTGAAGTCTCTTTATCAACTAAATTATGTAACCATCTTACGAAGGTCTAAAATTAGAGATTGATATTTGGGGCAAAAAACAACAACATTACCTTAATTTTTAGGGTGACATAGCTATATCTCACAGGTAGACTGCATTTTGACAGGGAGGTGGAATCTCAACTTCCTGTTTTACAGACAAAGACATAGAGATATAAAATAACAAGATCAGTTGGTGGTAGAGCTGAGGTTCAAGTCCAGGTCTCTGAAGTGTTATTTGAGACATTCTAGTGTATTCTGAAACATTCTTTTTTATTCCAAATCATTAATTAAAAAGTTATAAATTTTTACTCAAATTTAGATACATTACAATTTGAGTAAATCAATTTAAATTAAAAATATGAAATACCTTATAAAAATGCATTCTTAAAATTATGTATTCAAGGGATACTTTTTGTTTGTTTGTTATTAATGTACTGTAAAAAAACAAAGCATGCTCTCTCTCTTTCTCTCTGTGTATGCTATTAATAGATTTAAGTTTCAGGATCTGTTTTAGAAAACTTTTCAGTAAGAGAAGTATAATAATCCACTGAACTGTTTAAGAATTTGCTTTGAAAAGACAGTATTGAAATAACTGGCACAGCCTTGAATTTTGAATTCACTTTGAAATGCTCTAGATTTCAATCTCTGAATTTGTGACCTGATTTCTTTGACTGGAGGTTGACTTGCAGACTGTAGTTAAAGACTAGCAAGACTAATATGTTAAAAGTTTATTTTTGGAAAGCATTTTTTTTCATGATATAAGAACATAATCTTGCAATGAAAAATTATATTCAGTTCAGATTTTTTCTTTCCTTTTTTACCACAGAAATTTTAAAATATAATTATAATTTTAGGTAAGATTGTTTTTACAAAAGTACTTCACGTTAAACTTCAGGGTGCATTTGTGTTAAACATTTTATATATACATATACAAACGCACACATACATATATATGCACACATACATATATAATATAGTATAACATGTGGTTTGTTTTTAGAACATTTAAAATTATAAATAAATATATATGTAATAGAATTTATATAGTTAAGGGTGAAATATTTTAGAAAAGTATACTTTTTGATATATTATTAATAAAAGCAATTCTTCATAATAAAGAAATACTTTTTCATATACAAATATATGCAGTCATTTATATGAAAAACATATGAATCACCACATGAAACATATTTACAAGCATGATGCTTATATGTTTGCATGTGTGCACATACATGTAAATGCAATTCATAAATGGCCACCTCTCCATAAAAAAAGAATATTTACTGTGTGAAGAGCCCATCACTGTATACTTGCACTCACTTATATCTTTAGCCTCATGCATTTCTTTGCATTTTAATGCCAGTTAATGGAACATATTATAAGCCAATATGTTGTTCTCTAATAAGGTAGTGTTAACACTATATATTTGGTACTGTTTCAGAACTCCTTGGAAATTTTAACCAACTCAAAAGATGCATTGACTTCTTAAGCATTCATTATCTGGAGTGAAAATAAAACATCATGTTTCTTCACTGAAGTCTTTCAATTTAACCTGGAAATGTAACAAAAGACTTTATCTTCAAAATCTAAGTGAACATATCTAAAACAGGACCTCTTTCTCCCTTGATGTTCGAATTTTAAATATTTTTAGACAATTTGTTTTTTGTGTGTTGAGAAAAATATTGTTTTCGTTTCTCTTCAAAGTTTAAAGACAATTAAATAAAAAAATATATGAAAGTCTCAGGGAATTTATGAGAACAAAAAATAAAATAAACTTAAATGAACTGCAAAACAATTGTCTTGAATTAAAACAGCATGCATAATCCTGATTAACTGTACTAAAAATGTCTTATATTGTATTCCTTGGAATATGCTTGGACCGAAGTTAGTACCTCTCCATAAGCATCTGCAAAGTTTCAAAGGCCTGTACTGCCTGCATCCATTTATTTAAAATGCAGAATTAAGTTGCAATGTGCAGTGCCTACTGGCATTAATAGAGCTTTGCCCAAGCAATATAACATGTAATCCTTTTGTAATTTAAAACCTTTCAATGTATTATTGGTCTTGTGAAATGGCTTTACAGTAAAATAATAATACAAGGAAGGGAAGAGTGGAGAAATTGTAAAGTATAGAACATTAGAGTTTGAAGTATACTTTCTGAGGGATTTTATTTCTATGCATGCCCATAGCAGCTGGGTCAAAAGAGGTGCATAAAACAAATAAAACATCCATGAACCATTTAAAGAAAATATTGTAATGTGCGCAGAGCAGCTACGATTTGTGATCCTCATAAAGGTAGTTTTGCATGGCTCAAGGAATTCCTTGGTGAATAATGACCTAAAATTGTAACCAGTTTACCTGTATTAAGTTAGAGAGCTTAGTAGTAATTGCTTATGAAAGAATTTATAGCTCAATGTGGGAAAATATATGCGCTTATATGTGCATTATTTATTTAGCAAAATCGTGTTCACTCTTATGCACCCCGCACCCCAGGACCTCTGCCTAGAGGGCTCTTTGGCACACTCAATGTTCAATTCACAGCTGTCTGGTCTGTTACCGCACGTTTAGAGGAAACCTGCTGAAAACTTGGTATAGGGTGCTATCGCGATATTCTTAACTTAATTACCAAAAATCCTACAAGATTACAAAATTATTTTTTTTCTTTCTTCTCACTCTCATTAAATATTGTGTTGAGAAAAGGAGACCATATCAGCCTAATGTAAGCCCTCTTAAAAACTGAATGATCATGTTTTGAATATATCTCTATCTCTCTCTATCTCTGTTTATGCATTTAGGAATAGTCCCTAAAGAAAAACATTGAAAGTCATTGCATAGAAGGAAGATCAACTGAGCAAGCATTCTCTGGAAATGAACAATATACAAAATTGCTAAAACTTTATGGTAACCAGAGATATTTATAGCAATAGATTGCTCTCAAAAATCACTTAAGCAATAACACATTGAGAGAAAGCTATTTCTTGGTTATGGTATTTGGCACCTATACATTTTATTGAATTGTTACAATTGTTTGAAAAATGTCAGCCAGCCTATAATAGAGACCATAAATTTTGGAATAGAATATGCAAGAGGAATACCTAAACAAAGAAAAAATAAATAAAATGTTTCATCTGGTACTTCAGCTTGAACCACTTACTAAATTTCCTCAGATATTAATTTCATGTTCTCAGATATTTTTCCAGTCCTATTTATTTACTTAATGTGTTAAGATTTTTCCCCTGATTATAAAATATTCTGCATATCTTAACTTGTTTTGGAACAAATGGTTTCCATTTAGTGTATCATAACATAGTAAATTGAGGTAAATGTTATACTGATGCTTTAAAAATGACCTATGACTAAAAGTGCACAGTAAGAAATACATCTTTTTATCCATTAATATCACTTGATCACACGGAAGTATAATTGAGAAAAGCCAACTGGCCTATTTAATGGACTGCGCCAAAAGACTATATAAGCTTTTGTTTTCTCATAAATCCCATGTGGCATGGTCAGCTTCTCTCTGTTCATTGAGCAATAATGACTACTTCCATCTGTCTAGTTTCTCTGCAAAACTGAAATAAAAATGGAAAAGCTTGTTGGGGCAGAGAAGAAAGAAGGTGCTATTGAGGAAGAGAAAAGGAGGTATGTTTGGGACTTGAAGAAGGAAGAAAGGTTCCTAGACCGAAAGGAGATCTGGAATGGGAATTGTGAAAAGGGTAGAGGAGATTTTACACTAAGTGAGATGGGTTAGTGGTCAGTTCAGGGAATTTTGAAGCATATCCTAGTCAACTTACATACCAAGGAATCTTGCTGTCCTGGAAGAAACAAAAGGGTCGACTTGGCAAAGTCAGCTGGCTAGGGAAATGTTGCCTGTCCCTGAAGTTGAACAGGAGTAAATTTTCTTCATGTGTGCAGTTCGTAAATGAAAATTTATCCACTTAAGTGAAGTATTACCATGAGTAAGTTGCTTCCTGCCATGAGTTGCTAAGGAGAAACTAAGCATGATGAGCAAAGCCACTGCTTTGTTTAATATTTCTACTACAGATACTCTCAATCTATGGTATTAATGCACTTGACTTTTGTGATAGCATTTGTGATGCAATGTAAGTCTTGGGAATGCTAATTTTACAATGAATTTGTTGGGGACAAAACATCAAAAAAGAAAACAGGTACAGAGAAATTTTCACCCAGAGAGTTACAAACAAAAACAATCTAGGTGGATATAAGTTATTGTAAAAGTCTTACATTTATTTATTTTTTCATTTCATTTAAAATTTTTACTTAAAATATAAAATAACTAGTAATGCTGCATGAAATGCATTATATGCTGGAGATAAATTGTCAACAGAAGGATCTTTTTCCCTCATGAAGTGAAAGAAAGCAGAATATATATAAAGGAAGTAGAAAGACCTTTGAGCTGTATTACTATAGAAGGAAAAATGAGCAAGTTCTTTACCTGGCTTTAGAAAAACATTTTTTTTTTTTTGAAAGAGGAGGATTGACCTCAATCCAAATCAAAAGGAAACTGACATCTATGTGGTACTTTTATTTCTGAAGATGCACATTTTTAAGATTTTATGGTTTAAAGCCCTTTCATAACTATTATCAACAGTTTTGTTGAGATAGATGAAGCAGATTTTTAACAAAGTTATGCTAATTATTTTTCTATGTGCTTATTTGTTTTAAGATATTTGAAAATTGAGAAAAAAAACAGAGAAACAAGAAAAAATATCTATGTCCCTGGTACCCAGAGTTAACATATGTTAATATTTTTTAATATTTATGTCTCTAATTTTTAAGAAAAATACTCTTTTTAAAGAGAAAAAACAAATAATTAAAAAAATAAACATATTCCCTGCATACTACAGGTATAGTTGTTGTTCCTTTTAAATTATTTTACCGTTCACTTTTCTTCTCATTCTATGTAAGTAATCTCTACCTTGAAATTGATATATATTCTAGCCATTGATATTTCTGTTATTTGTTCAGGTATTTATATAATACTTGGTTTTAAAATATATACTGCATTTTCCTTTTAAGTCAAAATATACATTACTCAAGCTGAATACTGATGTGTTCATCACAGTTTGATGAGTGTTTTTGCTTTGTTTTGCAAGCATTTTTAATGACAGAAAAATGAACCAGTGGAGAAGGGTACATAAAAGGCAATAGAGAGAAGACTGTAGATACAGACCTGAGGCTTCTTGATTACAGACAGAGTAAGTTTCAGGACATTAAAGGTTGGAACAAATTTTCAGAAATGATAAGAACCTACTCTATGGACCCCTAAAATATAAATGTTAACACTTTCCAGAAATACTCACAAAAATGTGTGCTTTAAGGTAAGCATATTTAGAATCGTTCTAAGAGTCTACTCTTGTCTTATATTAGGAAATTAATTGTTCATGTGTCTGAGTGAGAAAGTATTTTAGAGTCAGGAAACGTCAGGGAACATGCTTTCTGAGAAAGTACTCAGGCCTCATCTTCTCTAGGCTTTTCAATTTTAACAACATGAATAGTTAAATAATTCCAGAAAGAGAGCATGGAAGGTTAGAAGAACACCATGAGTATGTATTGTCCTGGAAGGCTAGTGATATAAATGCATCTAGAAAGAAGTTATCAGTTGTGTCAAGAGAGATGAGGCCTGAGAATTGCCCTTTTAGTTACTAATGTGGAAATCATTGATGATCTTGATAGATCAGTTTCAGGGGGCATGGAAGTGGTGAAAACTTGGTAAATGTGGGCTCTCCAAGGGAATGTATGGAGAGAAGTTCCATACACCAAGTACAGACCATTCTTTAAGTAGTTTATTTTCTGTAATTGTGAATTTCTTATTAGCCTTTAGGGCTTTTATATCAAAAGTTTTAAGAATATTTCACAATTCTTCATAGAAAGAATTCTTAGTTTTTTTTTTAAAATGCGTAGGAAAAACATATTCAGTAGGAGTTTTTAACAAGTAGAATTGTTATTTAATGAAACCTATATCACAACAATACAAGGCCACTGCCTCTATAATGTTTGCACAAAATATATAACAACACCATTCATTTTTAGCAAACAACCTTGATTTTATAAAGTAGGAGGAGTAATAGAATAACAGGGTATATTGCTACTACTATAGAGTTAGGTGGAAAATGTAAAGAACTATACCCCCTTTTTAGCAAAGAAAACAGCTATGTCTTATCATTATGTAATTTTTCATAAAACTTTTGTTGCTTTTGCTACTGTTGATATTTTTCTTTTGATATCATGGCTATGAAATGCTTTCTTAAGATTTTGTGTCAAAAATGAAGCTAATATTCTTGATTATGAGGCAAGTTTAAGTAGTTATTTCTACAGGTAGTTTTTTTAATAATAGTTTCTCAGGAACTATAATGTTTTGTGAAGGAAAAATTTATCCACATACTAAAATAGAAACTATTAATCGTAGGTAATGGAAAACTTCAAATTGATTTTAAAGTATAAAATAAATGTATTTAGAGTGATTTCCACTTAACATGATTGTTATTATTGAACTCTGGAACTCTCAAGTTTGATTTACATGTTTTCTGCAATATTAAATCCAATTAAGCAAATCCATCTTAATTGTAATTCACCATATATTGATATCAAATCTGGCAAACAGAAAAATTTTTTTTGTGGGTCATATCTTGAGACATTTATTGTTAGGAAGGATTCATGATTAAATTCTTTATGTTTAAAGACTTGTTTTCTTAAAGTTTTAGCTCTTTTGTAATGTTTGAGCTCAAAATATTGCTTATACTGTTATTTTTTTCTTTTCCTTCTTTTGCTCTGATTCATAGATTTATAATCACCAGAGGCTATTTACATCACAACATTCAAAAATTTTAAAAAGTGAGGCAGTAAGAATGGGTTAAACTTTTTCTTTGATGCCATCTACTGTTTTGTAAACAGAGGCTGCTCCAGAATTAGACACAGGAGAGCCTTATAGGTAAAATCTTGTTGGGATGAAGGGACTTGCCTAAGTTCCACAAGCATATTGCAAATGTACATATTGTATTTCCTAAGGTAAGTTAAGGAAAAAAGAATGATATTAAAGCTCACCCTCGGTACTGCCATTGTTTATAAAGCACCTATCCCATCCTTTGGTAGTTGTTACTTGTATTAAGTCCCATCCTATAACTTCTCATCATTGGATCTACTGTGAAATTTAATGCAGTAATAACTTCTGTCCCTTTCCTCAAATTAATCTTCATATATTTCATGGTTAAAGCACTGTCAAACTACTCACAGCTCACAGGCCAAGTCATGAGAATTCATGTCTTCTAGCCTTTGCGTATGTATGCTCTTCCTTCTGTCATGAAGTTATGCTAATGTGATTCCTGTACTGGCCAATCTTTCAAAACTCTGCTCATGCATCAAACCCAGGAGTCAAGTCAGTCTCTCTTTTCTGTCCCTTAGTAACCTGTGCATATGTTTTCACATGACATTTTTACATATCATAGTGGTTGTTTCTAAGTTTGATTTCACTGCTAGAGTGAGATTATTGCAGATATTAAATGCCATATCTGGATGAACCAATAATATTTGGACATTGCATGCACTTCAGCAAATGACCGATGATCAAAAAGAACAAACACTGAAATATGTGAATGGATGAGGAAATAAATGGACCCTTAAGGGAGATATGGAAGAGTAGTAATAGCATGAGTCCTGTCACCTAGGATTGCTTTTATTGAGCAAATTCTTGCACAAAGAACATCGAATGCATCTGAACCTCTGTCTTCTCCACCTGTTAAAGAAAGTATATTTTCTAAATCTCTGCAAAGTTTTCTTGTGGATAATACATAAAATATTGTATTTATAGGTATAAAGTATTATATAAACATAGCTGTTTTTTCTTAGGTTCAGAGGCATTATGATATAGCCATGAAAAAATAATCATCTCTTCTATGACAGGTTAAATAAGGACAAGCAAGAACAAATGGTATAGAGCAAGTGAGCAGATGGAAAGGAAAATGAGGCCAAAATGCACTATAATGTCCTGAGGGCTAGACAAAGAAACCCAGGGATTCTAAACTCTGGCTGCACATTAGAATTACCTGAATAATTAAAAAATATCTTTATATGAGCTATAATTTATTCAATGTGAGGTGGGGCTCAGTCACGAACGTTTTTTAAAACTCCCCAGGTGATTCTAATACAACTAGGGTGAGAGTGGCTGCTAGGCCACAGGATTTGAGGAAATGTTTCTAGGGAGAAAGACTGCATAATACATGAGATGTTTTTAAAAGATTAATCAGTATGAATAGATATGAGGAGAGGCCAGGGACAGGAATTGAGTGATTAAAATGTCTAGGAACATCAGGGATGAAAATAACTGTTTTAAGAAAACTTTTATTTTCTTTTCCATCTTTTTTCTTTTAAAAACCTAAAGAGGCTGCTGTGGAGAGATATCAAAGTTAGGCCTTCATAATTAACAGTGAAGTTGTCCAGACAAACTTAGGCATATTTCAAGAATTAATACTGGCAGAGCACCATTTTACAAACTAAAAGTTGCTTAGGTAGCAAGCAGAGGTCAAAATGGCAATAGCCATTTGTTTAGTTACCCATGAAGGGTTCCTAGGGAAGGTTACATTTTGAACAGGGATGATTGATACTCTTTGTAGAGAGAACAGGCGTAAAATATTTTTTTTTATGCCAAAGGTTTCTAATACAGGTTTGAAAGTCATGTCTTCCTAGTCTTCTATATTGCTATCTGTCTTAAACAAACAAAAATTAAAAGAGATAATATCTTCAAAATGTAATGAAGCATATCCTGGAATTCTTTTTTTGTATTTTTGCCCCTTTTCTGAGTTTAAAGTTACTTTAAAGTAATATGTATGTGTGTGTGTATGAGTGTTTTGAAATATATTTAATTATATAAAATGGTGGTCTTGAGAATATACTTAACTTCATACTAAATTCAAAAACTCATTTGCTTTTTAAGATATCTTTGATAGTAATTTTCTAAAAGATTGTTCTGTGGGATAGGCAGAATAAAATTTCATTAGTAAGTCAAAAATGTGGGTTACTAGTTTGAAACTAGTTTGAAAAATATATATTATCTTCCTTCCTTTTGTCATAAAACTCTGCACATGCTGTAGTCTCATGGGAGAGGAAAGGTTATATGCCAATGATAAACCCTTTGTGGAGGCACTATAATATGCTTTATTAAAGTAGAAATCTTAGAAACCCCAATATTATGTTTAGTAAATGGCCAAACAGCAATACTTATAAACATTCCTTTCCTTGACTCTAACACGAGATTTAAAGAAAAAGGAACCAGGGATAACAGGAAGTCAATAATACCTTATTTTCACATAAAAAAAAAAAAACCTCTTGTGAGGAGTATGGAAAAGAGACATTTTAACATTTTTAACAGAGAAAGGCCAAGCCATAATTTAATATATTACAATTCATATCTATTTCCAAGTGAATTATTTTAACCTATTTTTAAAAATACTTTATATTTCATTCAGAGAAAAGGTAAAGTAATATTTTAAGACTTTAAACTTTTAGTTTTAACTATTTCAAATGTATCATTTATAAAGGCCATGAATATACTAAATAAGGTACGAGACATGGTCCTGGAAAGCTGGGTAGCAGCCCAACCTTGGGAAAAATATTTTACTCTGCCTCCTTTTTCTCATCTGGGCATAATAATAATGTCTATGTCACAGGTCATCTGTATTATATATATGTAAAGCATTTGAATAATGTCACACATAAATAATAATGCATTAAGTTTAGCTACTAAATATGTTTTAGCTACTAAAGTCATAAGCATAATAAATATTGCTTAAAAAGAGTAAAAATGAGATAACTACATCTTAGATTTCTTTAGTTTTAGTTAAAACAATTTGACAATATGTTTATCTTGGGAATATTTTTTATCTTTTTGTAAAGGCTCAACATTAATGCATGTACCTGTGAGGGTAGGACCCTTGGTTCAAATGGTAGTCCTTAATTAGACTCTTAGCAAACAGCCATGTCTCTCAATAGATACTCTAATGTGGAGTAGTTTGTCACAATTATTTGGTAATCTCTTTCAGTGTAACTCACACAGCAAAAGTGATAATATTCCTGTCACTCCTCAGAAATGTCCCAGCTCTGCGGGTTTCTACATTCAGGAGAATGAAGAAAGCCATTATGAGGTATGCCATATCTCTGTAGAGACATACTAGTACTGAGTAGTTTGCATTTTCCTACTGATTTCAAATTTTATAAGTTAACTATTATAAATATTTTCTTTGCTGACCTCTTTTATGTTATTTTTATACTAGTACTTTTTAAATAATTTTAAGTAAACAGTTTTTAGAACAAAAAGCAAATGATAATCTTTTTCTTTTTGGTAATGGTTCAACTATTAAAAACAGTTTTATGTTCTTGTCATTGAATGCAAAGTGTTGATGTTAACCTATTTTTGGAGAAAGTAATAAGCAACTTTTAGACTTATATGTTCATAATTAATTCAATTTTATTGGTTGAGCTAAAAGATACAGAATTCCATTTGTTGAAAGTTTGATTGGCTCCAACCCCTACATTCAAGGACAATAAAGAAGACAATGCTGTTTGATATAAACAAGCTAAATTGGAATTTTCATTAATCTTTTCCTTTCTTTACTTTTTCCCTGTATTTTTAATTTAAAATAATAATCTTTTTAAAAATGAATCCATCTACTGTGAAATGCAGATGATTCCTTTCCTTCCTTCTTTCCCTTCTTTCCTTCCTTC
>NW_024349800.1:8876914-8877404 GCF_902729225.1 Pteropus medius | reverse complement strand
CTTTCTTTCTTTCTTTCTTTCTTTCTTTCTTTCTTTCTTTCTTTCTTTCTTTCTTTCTTTCTATGTCGAGAGGGCTATTCCAGTATCAATTATTCTAACATAGGTAGATGCAGAAATCTGTTATGGTTCAATTTTTTAAATTGGGTATAAAACATATAACATAAAATTTATCATCGTAATCATTTTTTTAATTTAATTTATATTGAGATCTGTAATCATTATAAGTGCATAGTTAAGTATGTTCACATTGTGCAATAGAAGATCCATATTTTTAAGGAATTGTGCTCAATAGTTAATGCTAATTCTAATACATACATATTTGTTTCATCTATTTTCCACAACCATAACATAATGTAGATAGATGATGAATAGGTAGGTAGATGGTAGATAGATAGATAGATAGATAGATAGATAGAAAGAGAGAGAGAGAGAGAGAGAGAAGAAAGAAAGAGGAAGAAAGAAAGAAAGAAAGAAAGGAAGAAAGAAAGAA